>NC_053025.1:428455108-428672255 GCF_003073215.2 Triticum urartu
GTTTGGTCTACATTTGAAACAATGCGGAATAGTTTCACAACTCACGCCACCCGGAACACCACAGCGTAATGGTGTGTACGAACATCGTAATCGTACTTTATTAGATATGGTGCGATCTATGATGTCTCTTACTGATTTACCGCTATCATTTTGGGGTTATGCTTTAGAGACGGCTGCATCCATGTTAAATAGGACACCATCGAAATCTGTTGAGACGACGCCTTATGAACCGTGATTTGGCAAGAAACCAAAGTTGTCGTTTTTGAAAGTTTGGGGCTGCGATGCTTATGTGAAAAAGCTTCAACCTGATAAGCTTGAACCCAAATTGGAGAAATGTATCTTCATAGGATACCCAAAGGAGACTGTTGGGTACACCTTCTATCACAGATCCGAAGGCAAGACTTTTGTTGCTAAATTCAGAGTCTTTCTAGAGAAGGAGTTTCTCTTGAAAGAAGTGAGTGGGAGGAAATTAGAACTTGATGAGGTAACTGTGCCTGCTCCCTTATTGGAAAGTAGTACATCACAGAAACCGGTTTCTCTGACACCTACACCAATTAGTGAGGAAGCTAATGATAATGATCATGAAACTTCAGATCAAGTTACTACCGAACCTCGTAGATCAACCAGAGTAAGATCTGCACCAGAGTGGTACGGTAATCCTGTTCTGGAAGTCATGCTACTAGATCATGATGAACCTACGAACTATGAAGAAGCGATGGTGAGCCCAGATTCCGCAAAGTGGCTAGAAGCCATGAAATCTGAGATGGGATCCATGTATTAGAACAAAGTGTGGACTTTGGTTGACTTGCCCGTTGATCGGCAAGCAATTGAGAATAAATGGATCTTCAAGAAGAAGACTGACGCTGACGGTAATGTTACCGTCTACAAAGCTCGACTTGTTGCGAAAGGTTTTCGACAAGTTCAAGGGATTGACTACGATGAGACCTTCTCACCCGTAGCGATGCTTAAGTCTGTCCGAATCATTTTAGCAATTGCCGCATTTTATGATTATGAAATTTGGCAAATGGATGTCAAAACTGCATTCCTGAATGGATTTCTGGAAGAAGAGTTGTATATGATGCAACCAGAAGGTTTTGTCGATCCAAAGGGAGCTAACAAAGTGTGCAGGCTCCAGTGATCCATTTATGGACTGGTGCAAGCCTCTCGGAGTTGGAATAAACGCTTTGATAGTGTGATTAAAGCATTTGGTTTTGTACAAACTTTTGGAGAAGCCTGTATTTACAAGAAAGTGAGTGGGAGCTCTGTAGCATTTCTGATATTATATGTGGATGACATATTATTGATTGGAAATGATATAGAATTTCTGGATAGCATAAAGGGATACTTGAATAAGAGTTTTTCAATGAAAGACCTCGGTGAAGCTGCTTACATATTGGGCATTAAGATCTATAGAGATAGATCAAGACGCTTAATTGGACTTTCAGAAAGCACATACCTTGACAAAGTTTTGAAGAAGTTCAAAATGGATCAAGCAAAGAAAGGGTTCTTGCCTGTGTTACAAGGTGTGAAGTTGAGTAAGACTCAATGTCTGACCACCACAGAAGATAGAGAGAAAATGAAAGATGTTCCCTATTCTTCAGCCATAGGCTCTATCATGTATGCAATGCTGTGTACCAGACCTGATGTGTGCCTTGCTATAAGTCTAGCAGGGAGGTACCAAAGTAATCCAGGAGTGGATCACTGGATATCGATCAAGAACATCCTGAAATACCTGCAAAGAACTAAGGATATGTTTCTCATATATGGAGGTGACAAAGAGCTCATTGTAAATGGTTACATTGATGCAAGCTTTGACACTGATCCGGACGATTCTAAATCGCAAACCGGATACGTGTTTATACTGAATGGTGGAGATGTCAGTTGGTGCAGTTCTAAACAAAGCGTCGTGGCAGGATCTACATGTGAAGCGGAGTACATAGCTACTTCGGAAGCAGCAAATGAAGGAGTCTGGATGAAGGAGTTCATATCCGATCTAGGTGTCATACCTAGTGCATCGGGTCCAATGAAAATCTTTTGTGACAATACTGGTGCAATTGCCTTGGCAAAGGAATCCAGATTTCACAAGAGAACCAAGCACATCAAGAGACGCTTCAATTCCATTCGGTATTTAGTCCAAGTGGGAGACATAGAAATTTGCAAGATACATATGGATCTGAATGTTGCAGACCCGCTGACTAAGCCTCTTCCACGAGCAAAACATGATCAGCACCAAGGCTCCATGGGTGTTAGAATCATTACTGTGTAATCTAGATTATTGACTCCAGTGCAAGTGGGAGACTGAAGGAAATATGCCCTAGAGGCAATAATAAAGTTATTATTTATGTCCTTATATCATGATAAATGTTTATTATTCATGCTAGAATTGTATTAACCGGAAACATAATACATGTGTGAATACATAGACAAAAAGAGTGTCACTAGTATGCCTCTACTTGACTAGCTCGTTGATCAAAGATGGTTATGTTTCCTAACCATGACATGAGTTGTCATTTGATTAACAGGATCACATCATTAGGAGAATGATGTGATTGACTTGACCCATTCCATTAGCTTAGCACTTGATCGTTTAGTTTGTTGCTATTGCTTTCTTCATAACTTATACATGTTCCTATGACTATGAGATTATGCAACTCCCGTTTACCGGAGGAACACTTTGTGTTCTACCAAACGTCACAACGTAACTGGGTGATTATAAAGGTGCTCTACAGGTGTCTCCAAAGGTACTTGTTGGGTTGGCGTATTTCGAGATTAGGATTTGTCACTCCGATTGTCGGAGAGGTATCTCTGGGCCCTCTCGGTAATGCACATCACTTAAGCCTTGCAAGCATTGCAACTAATAAGTTAGTTGCGGGATGATGTATTACGGAACGATTAAAGAAACTTGCTAGTAACGAGATTGAACTAGGTATTGAGATACCGACGATCGAATCTCGGGCAAGTAACATACCGATGACAAAGGGAACAACGTATGTTGTTATGCAGTCTGACCGATAAAGATCTTCGTAGAATATGTAGGAGCCAATATGAGCATCCAGGTTCTGCTATTGGTTATTGACCGGAGACGTGTCTCGGTCATGTCTACATAGTTCTCGAACCCGTAGGGTCCGCACGCTTAAAGTTCGGTGACGATCGTAATTAGGGTTTTTGTGTTTTGATGTACCGAAGGTTGTTCGGTGTCCCGGATGTGATCACGGACATGACGAGGAGTCTCGAAATGGTCGAGACATAAATATTGATATATTGGAAGCCTATATTTGGATATCGGAAACATTGCGGGTAAAATCGGGATTTTACCGGAGTACCGGGGGGTTACCAGAACCCCCCGGGGGTTATTGGGCCTACATGGGCCATAAGGGAGAAGCGGAGGGCAAGACGCGCGCCCCCTCCCCCCTAGTCCGAATAGGACAAGGAAGGGGGGCGGTGCCCCCCTTTCCTCTTTCTCCCTTCCCCCTTCCTTTTCCAACAAGGCAAGAGGGGGGAGTCCTACTCCCAGTGGGAGTAGGACTCCTCCAGGCGCACCCCTAGGGCCGGCCGCACCTCCCCCTCTCCCTCCTTTATATACGGGGGCAAGGGGGCACCCCATGACACACAAGTTGATCTTCGTGATCGTTCCTTAGCCGTGTGCGGTGCCCCCTTCCACCATATTCCACCTCGGTCATATCGTAGCAGTGCTTAGGCGAAGCCCTGCATCGGTAGAACATCATCACCGTCATCACGCCGTCGTGCTGACGAAACTATCCCTCAATGTTTTGCTAGATCGGAGCTCGAGGGACGTCACCGAGTTGAACGTGTGCAGAACTCAGAGGTGCCGTACGTTAGGTACTTGGATCGGTCGGATCGGGAAGATGTACGACTACTTCCTCTACGTTGTGTCAACGCTTTCGTTGCCGGTCTACGAGGGTACGTAGACTACACTCTCCCCTCTCGTTGCTATGCATCACCATGATCTTATGTGTGCGTAGTAAATTTTTTGAAATTACTATGTTCCCCAACACTTTCATCATGTTTATTTGATTCGTGTTCGCTCCTTTGATAATTTGATATGCGGGTGGAACGATGCTTGGGTATTGTTCTTAGTTGAACAATCCTCCCACTTATGATTACCCCCTCTCACAAGCATCCGCAACTACGATATAATAATTAAGATAAATCTAACCATAGCATGAAATATGTGGATCCAAATCAGCCCCTTACAGAGTAGCGCATAAATTAGGGTTTAAGCTTCTGTCACTCTAGCAACCCATCATCTAATTACTACTCCACAATGTCTTCCCTTAGGCCCAAGTATGGTGAAGTGTCATGTAATCGATGTTCACATGACACCACTAAAGGAGTCAAAATATCAAACGAATACCATATTCACATGATTACTTATAACCGGACTTCTCCCATGTCCTCAAGAACAAAAGTAACTACTCACAAATCATATTCATGTTCAAACTCAGAGGGGTATTGAATATCATTAAGGATCTGAACATATAATCTTCCACCAAATAAACTATCTAGCACCAACTACAAGATGTAACCAACACTACTAGCAACCCACAGGTGCTAGTCTACGGTTTTGAGACAAAGATTGAATACAAGAGATGAACTAGTTTTCGAGATGAGATGGTGCTGGTGAAGATGTTGATGAGGATTGGTCCTCCCACGATGAGAGGATCGTTGGTGATGTCGATGGCTTTGATTTCCCCTCCTGGAGGGAAGTTTCCCTGGTGGAATCGCTCCATCGGAGAGCAAAACTGCTCCTGTCCAGGTTCGGCCTCAAGACGGCGGCGCTTCGTCCCAAAACCTTCTTCTTGATTTTTTTCTAGGTCAAATGGCATCATATAGCAGAAGATGGTCTTAGGAGGCCTGCCAAGGGCCCCACAAGCTCGGGGGCGCACCTTGGGGGTAGGGTGTGCCCCGAGGCTTGGAGTTTCTTAGTGGGTCCCCCTCTGGTAATTCTTTCGCCATTATTTTTTATATATTCCAAAATAAATCTCCATAAAATTTCAGGTCATTTGGAGTTGTGCAGAATAGGTATCTCTAATATAGCCCTTTTCGGTCCAGAATTCCAGCTGTCGACAATCTCCCTCTTCATGTGAAACTTGCAAAATAAGAGAGCACGGGCTTAAGAATTGTATCATAAAGCGAAATAACAATCCAAATTGCAATAAATATCAATAGGAAAACATGATGCAAAATGGAAATATCAGTGGCCCATGTAGGTCCTGCTACGTAGTTGCAGCGATTCAATGGACATTCAAATCGGTTTCGACGCAATATGCACGCTGGACGAATCTTGGTTGTCGACTCAACTGGTCACCTCGGCCAGGTTAAGGACTATGCCCCATGTTGGATCTATCGGAGATCGATGGGCATCTTCATGAACTTCAATATCAACCAAGATCATGGAAAAATCGTCCACGGAGCTCGAGGGCTCAACGTCAACTTTGCCCTCGCTTGACCATACATAATTTCTAGGCAGCAGATTCATTTTAGCCATCCCTGCCCAATTGAGCATCATTTTAATGATTTCTTCAGTTGAATTATTCATAATTGAGTCTACAACGACCCTGGAAAATTTCATCATGTTCCGACGTAGGAATCTCCACCAATTGCCAATATAACGAGACCCTGTTGGATCTGGAGGGAAATCCGCGCGACTTCAGGAGAAAGAGTCTAGCTGCCAACTCCGACCTCCTTTGGTAGATACAACCATTCAGATCATGCGGAATTGTCATATCGACAACCCTCGAAATTTGAGGGTGATCCGACGGTGCAAACTCTGGAGGGGATCCCGATGAGTGCATCAATTTTTGAATAGGTTTTTTGCGTGAAAACAAATTAGACATGAATTCATGTTTTTCATGAACGGGCTATCAGACGTCTTTTCTGGAGAAATTTTTCATAGAGTATCATGTTTTCTTTTCATACACGTGCCTAAAATTTTGAGCCTTTTTCGAGGTGCTCTTCACTGTCTCACCAGTTTCACACCGGGCCGACCTTGTTGCTCCATGGATGTCAACCCATGCTAGCCATGTGATGACCCACAAGTATAGAGGATCAATCATAGTCCTTTTGATAAGTAAGAATGTCGAACCCAACGAGGAGCAGAAGGAAATGGTAAGCGGTTTTCAGTAAGGTATTCTCTGCAAGTGTTGTAAGATAGTTTTGGAAGATAGAATGATAGCAAGATAATTGATAGCAAGTAACAAGTAACCAAAGTAACAAGGTGCAGCAAGGTGACCCAGTCCTTAATATCACTAAGAACAAGCAGGTGATACTTCTTATAGTGATTAACATGCTCATGAGGACACACGGGAATTTCATCTAGTTACTTTCACCACGATTCATCAATTTACGTTCATTGCCTTGATAAGTCGTTATGTGGGTGGACCGGAGCTAAGGTGTTGTTCTTACTTGATGAGGGCCTGCAAGTGCACATGGATTAGTTGTAGCATTTTTTAAGTAAAGAGTATCGATCCCACAGGGAGCATAGGAATCAGACGTTTACCTCTTGTGGTGAATTATGTATTATTGTTCTTGTGGATAATTGTAGACTTAAATCAAAGTTAGGGCGTATATAAATTGTAATAGAGTAGTGAGATGAATTTTGAAGTATATAGGATAAAATTAAACAAAGAATAGTGACTAAGTGACCGACGAGAAAACATAGGAGTAAGGCGTCCTCAGGGAGTCTGGAATCCCCATTGGTATGTTTCTACCGCACTGCTACTTCTTGAGCTTGCGTTGGTCTTTCCCTTAAAGAGGAAAGGGTGATGCAGCAAAGTAGAGATAAGTATTTCCCTCAGTTGAGAACCAAGGTATCAATCCATTAGAAGGAACACACAAGTCACCAATGGTTGCACCTACACAAACAAACAAATACTTGCACCCAACGTGATAAAGGGGTCGTCAATCCCTTCACGGTTGCTTGCAAGGATGAGATCTGATAGAGACAGGTATAGAAGATAAATAAAAGTGCAAAATAAAGTAAAGGTAAATAAATTGCAGAAAGGTATTTTTGGGTTTTTGGTTTTGTAGATCTGAAAATAATATGATAAAAGATAGACCCTGGGGCCATAGTTTTCACTAGAGGCTTCTCTCTTGAAAGAACACATACGGTGGGTAAACAAATTACTGTTGAGCAATTGATAGAAAAATGCATAGTTGTGATGATATTAAGGCAATGATCATGAATATAGGCATCACGCCCGTGACAAGTAGACCGACTCATGCCTGCATCTACTACTATTGCTCCACACATCGACCGCTATCCAACATGCATCTAATGTATTAAGTTAACAAGAATGGAGTAACGCCTTAAGCAAGATAACATGATGTAGAGGGATATATCCAATCAATATGAATAAACCCCACCTTTTTTATACTTAATGGCAACAATACAAATACGTGTCATGTCCCTTTCTGTCACTAGGAATAACCACCGCAAGATTGAACCCATTAGAAAGAACCTCTACCATGGCAAGAAAAATCAATCTAGTTGGCCAAACCAAATCAATAGATCCAAGAGAAATACAAAGATCTTAATCATGCATAAAAGAGTTCAGAGAAGACTCAAATAATATTCATAGATAATCTGATCATAAAATACACAATTCATCGGATCTCAACAAATGCACCGCAAAAGAAGATTACATCGAATAGATCTCCAAGAACATCAAGGAGAACATTATATTGAAGATCAGAGAGAGAGAGATAGAGAGAGAGATGAAGCCATCTAGCTACTAGCTATGGACCCGTAGGTCTATGGCAAACTACTCACACATCATTGGAAGGGCGACAAGGTTGATGTAGAGGCCCTCCATGATCGAATCCCCCTCCGGCGGAGTACCGAAACAGGTCTCCAAATGGGATCTCACAAGGATAGAAACTTTTTTTGAAACCTGTGACACTGGGAGAGTCTCCCACTGTGATATATTACCTTTCAAATATTACAATGTACACGGACTATACAAAAGACAACCTTGGCCACTTTGTGGCTTGGGGTGGTAAGACTAGGAGGAGGAAAACTAGTCAGATGGTAGGGATTCTAAGAGTAAGAAAATAAAGTCCTCCATGTTTTCTTTAACCCTATATTGTAGTAAACCAAAGTCTGTTTTAAATCTAGCTAGCCAAGAGTTGTAAGAGGGATTGATGTTTCTGAAGAGCTTGTCATTCCTCTCCTTCTAGATACTCCAAGATGCTTGCAGGAAAGCCTCCATGAACATAGGTTTGTTCCAAAAAAAATTGGCCGTTTCCAACCAGGAGAGCCGCTGGTGTGATTTTCAGGATTCATCCCTAGATTGGACCAACAATGTTTGCTGAATGGGCAGTTTAGGATCATGTGGTCAATGTCTTCTTCTGCTTGGCCACAGAGAAGGCAACTTAGGTTGTCCCCTACATTGTAGTGTCTTCTCTTGAGCATGTCTCTTGTATTGAGGCGGTCAGAGAGAAGAAGCCAACCAAAAACTTTTATATTGATTGTAAATTTGGATTTCCATAACCAATGGTATGTTTTATGGGCTTTGACATCTCTGAAGCAAAATTTATAAAATCTTCGGGCAGTATATTCAGTGGTCCCCCAGGTGTAAGACCACGTGCCTCTTGTGGTCTGTCCATTGTCCAATACGATGTAGGCCACAAGACACTGGATGTCTCGAACCTCTGCATGTGCCTGTATAGACAGGGGTAGGTGGAACGCTTCTTCAAGGGAGGATACACTTAGGAATTCTTGGAGAGAGACATCTTCATTTCGGGCAAAGGAAAAAGCCCTTGGGTGCGAGTCAGTGAGGGTGTCATAAAGCCAAAGATCTTTCCACATGAGCACATTATCTCCACGGCTTACCTCCACTTTGGAAATGCCACGATAGATTGGAGTTAATTTGAGGATATCTCGCAACCAGAAGGACCCACAGGGGTCGGAAGCATGGGGTATCTTGTCTGTGTAATATGTGGACCAAATTAGGTCAACCCATGGGAGGTCATGTTGGTTATAGAATTTGTGTAAGTATTTGAGGAGTAGTGCATCACTCTGAATCTTTAAGTTGATGATCCCAAGGCCTCCACTAACTTTTGGGCGGAAAATCCTATCCCAGGCAACCAAAGAGTTACATTTCTCCCCTGTTCAGTTTTCTTTGTCCAGAGACATTTTCGATGAATCTTATCCAATAACTCCAAGATTTTCGGTGGAAATTTTAGTGTGCATAAGGAAAAAATGGTAAGTGAGGTGATGACTATATTTAACAATGAGAGTTTGGATCCATAAGACATCATGGACAGAGTAGAAGTCAATCTTCGTTCAATAGAGCAAACCAGTAGCATGGGGTCTTGGATTGAGGGTTTATTAGTTCCCAGGGGGAGGCCAAGGTATGTAAATGACATGTTGCCAATCTTGCATTCAAAAATGTTGGCAAGCTCATTTGTAAGATCATCCTCACAATTCATCGGTATTAGGGTCGACTTGTGGAAGTTTATTTTGAGTCCAATGGAGGTGGCAAAATCATTGAGGATTCCTTTCATTGTGTGTGCTTGGACTGGACATGCTGGCATGATAATTATTGTGTCATCAACGTACTGGATAACTAGGTAGTCATTTTGACGCTGTCTATCAAAAGGCAGTCAAATCTTCCCTTATCGGAATGCGTCATTAATGGTAGCCTAAAGGAGGTCTGCTGCAATGACGAAGATGAGGGGGGACAACGGGTCTCCTTGCCGCACACCACTTTTGCATATGAATTGTCTGCCTGGGATGCCGTTGAGAAGCACCAAAGATTTCCTAGAGGAGAATATAGATTTGATCCACGAAAGCCACTTATCATTGAACCCCATATGTTTCATAATCTCGAGCATAGCACCATGTTCAATGGTATCAAATGAAGGAAATATGCCCTAGAAGCAATAATAGAGTTGTTATTTATATTTCCTTATATCATGATAAATGTTTATTATTCATGCTAGAATTGTATTAACCGGAAACTTAGTACATGTGTGAATACATAGACAAACAGAGTGTCCCTAGTATGCCTCTACTTGACTAGCTCGTTAATCAAAGATGGTTAAGTTTCCTAGCCATGGACATGTGTTGTCATTTGATGAACGGGATCACATCACTAGAGAATGATGTGATGGACAAGACCCATCCGTTAGCTTAGCATAATGATTGTTCAGTTTTATTGCTACTGCTTTCTTCATGACTTATACATGTTCCTCTAACTATGAGATTATGCAACTCCCGAATACCGGAGGAACACCTTGTGTGCTATCAAACGTCACAACGTAACTAGTGATTATAAAGATGCTCTACAAGTGTCTCCGATGGTGTTTGTTGAGTTGGCATAGATCGAGATTAGGATTTGTCACTCTGTCTATCGGAGAGGTATCTCTGTGCCCTCTCGGTAATGCACATCACTATAAGCCTTGCAAGCAATGTGACTAATGAGTTAGTTGCGGGATGATGCATTATGGAACGAGTAAAGAGACTTTCCGGTAACGAGATTGAACTAGGTATAGAGATACGGACGATCAAATCTCGGGCAAGTAACATACCGATGACAAAGGGAAGAACGTATGTTGTTATGCAGTTTGACCGATAAAGATCTTCGTAGAATATGTAGGAACCAATATGAGCATCCAGGTTCCGCTATTGGTTGTTGACCGGAGATGAGTCTCGGTCATGTCTACATAGTTCTCGAACCCGTAGGGTCCGCACGCTTAACGTTCTGTGATGATTTGTATTATGAGTTATGTGATTTGATGACCGAAGTTTGTTCAGAGTCCCGGATGAGATCGGGGACATGACGAGGAGTCTCGGGTCGAGACGTAAAGATCGATATATTCGAAGGCTACATTCGGACATCAGAAAAGTTCCGAGTGATTCGGGTATTTTTCCGAGTACCGGAGATTTACGGGAATTCATATTGGGCCTTAATGGGCCATACGGGAAAGGATAGAAAGGCCTCAAGGGTGGCCGTGCCCCTTCCCCATGGACTGGTCCGAATTGGAGTAGGGAAAGGAGGCGCCCCCTTCCTTCCTTCTCCTTCTCCCTTCCCTTTTTCCTATTCCATGTGGGAGGTGGAATCCTACTAGGACTAGGGAGTCCTAGTAGGACTCCACACTTTAGGCGCGCCCTATGAGGGCTGGCCTCCTCCTCCCTCCATCCATTATATACGTGGCCAGGGGGCACCCCATAGACACATAAGTTGATCATTGATCTCTTAGCCGTGTGCGGTGTCCCCCTCCACCATAATCCACCTCGGTCATATCATAGCGGTGCTTAGGCGAAGCCCTGTTCCGGTAGCATCATCATCACCATAAGCACACCGTCGTGCTGACGAAGCTCTTCCTCGACACTCTGCTGGATCATGAGTTCATGGGATGTCACCGAGCCGAACGTGTGCATATTGCGGAGGTGCCGTACTTTTGGTACTAGGATCGGTCGATTGTGAAGACGTACGACTACATCAACCGCGTTGTCATAACGCTTCCTCTTACGGTCTACGAGGGTACGTGGATAACACTCTCCCCTCTCGTTGCTATGCATCACCATGATCTTGCATGTGCGTAGGATTTTTTTTGAAATTACTGTGTTCCACAACATCAAAGGCTTTGGGAAAGTCTAGTTTGAGTAGTTCTTTGAGACTTGGCATTGGTGGATGTATTCGAAAGCCCAAGAAAGGCAGTCTTGTATAGTTCTTCATTTAATGAATCTGTATTGGTTGCGATGAACAAGTTTGAGAATGATCTTTTGGAGGCGGTTAGCCAGGAGCTTGGTGATCACTTTGAGGCAGCAAGGCCGAAAATCATTAACTGTCTCAGGTGAAGAAACTTAAGGGATTAATGTGATGAAGCCCTCATTGATGCTTTCCAAGTTTAAAGTCCCTTCATGGAATTGATCACATAGCCTGTAAAATCCTCTTTGATGATGTGCCAACAAGATTTAATGAAATGTCGTGTGAAACCATCCGGGCTTGGAGCTCTATCAGCTGGCATTTCTTTGATGACATCGTCAATTTATTGTTTGGAGAAAGGGGCAGTGAGTTGATCCAAATCTTCTCTTTTCTTGATGATAGTTACCAGAAGATCCAAGTTTGTTCTTGTAGGTGTGGTAGATTAGGGCCTCTTTTCCAGCATGGTCTTCCATAGTTGTACCATTGTCAAGCCGAAGTGCGGTGATGTTGTTTCTTCTGTATCTTTCAGAAGCGAGTGCTTTAAGAAATTTTGGATCCTCATCCCCAAATTGAACCCAATGAATGGTGCATCTCTTCTTCCAGTACTATTTCTGGTAATTTAATAACCGAAGTATGTGATTTTTTAAGATTTTCCTAAATTTGCTCTCTGGTATTGATAAGGCCCTTCTATTTTCTCGAGCATCAAGATCTGCCAGTGTGGAATTTGAGTTTTCTATCGCAATGGTAAGTTTTGATATCTTTTTACTCTAGTGCTTGAGTTCATATCTTAGCATTTTAAATTTTCGGCAGAGAATTGTGGTAGCATTTGGTGAATTGACAGGTCTATTCCAAACTGCAGAAACAAGCTCCATAAACCCTGGATGTTGCACCCAGAAAGACTCAAACCTGAACAAGTTGCTTTTTGGTATTGATGTTTCAATAGTGACCACAGAAGGAATGTGGTCAGAAACTGGCTTACCGAGGGGTTTTATCATGGTGTTTGGGTATGACAGTGTCCAATTAGTGGAGGTGAGAAACCAATCTAGTTGTTCTAACAAGGGCTCTTGCTGCATGTTACTCCAGGTATACGTTCTGCCTTTGATTGGTAGCTCAATGAGCCCTTGTGAGCGAATAAAATCATTGAATGTTATCATGTCACTAATATTACCACCTGGTTTATTACGATTACAGGGCTTCAAATATAATTAAAGTCACCAATTAGGAGCCAATCTTCAGTAGTGGGGATATTTAGGTGTAAAAGCCAGTTAGTGTAGTCCACTCTAGGGTCACCTTGACAAGGTCCATATATATTTACTAGAGTCCATTCTTGGGCCGATTGGGTGGATTTGAATTTGATTATCAGCGCGAACTCTTCTTCAATAAGTACCGTGCCAGTGAAAATGGAGTTGTTCCAAATGGTCACAATACCTCCAGAGGCCCCCCCGAGAAGGAATGTAAGCATATTTATCAAACCTTTTAGGACAACAAGATTTAATGAAAATATTATCAAAAGAGGGCTTTTTGGTTTCTTGCAAGCAAATCACAGCACAACCACTAGAGGAAATAGTGTTCGAAAGAGCCAAAAGTTTAGGCTCTGAGTTCAAGCCCCGGACATTCCAACAAAGGACATTCCAGTTCGAAAGGAGGACCATTTAAAAGCTTAAATAAAAGCAAGACAAATTAGGCATTGGAGGGACCACCCTCTAGATCAGCAAGAAGCACTTCTTCTGAAAGTTCCTCAGGAGGAATGGCGCACTGGTGGGCTCCAATCTGCTGAATCTCAATGATTGACATTGGTGGGGGCACTTCAGTAGCCTGTTCATCAGACATATCAGTTATAACTACTGCAGAGGCCACATTGGGGATCACCCTTGGTTTAACCTTAGATGTCTTGGCCTTGCTGTCAGTGATGAGAGGCACCTTAAAGCCATCATACTTGTTGGAGCGACTGCTGTGACGAACTTGTGAGACAGTGATTGGAGCTTTGAATTTTCCGCATCTATTCTTATGCACTCCAATAGAAGAGTCACCAAGCACAAGTTCTGAACCAGATTGTTCCACGCCATCAGAAATTTCCAGCCTATCAGTTGGTATGTCTTCAGAAGTCTGAACCTGATCCTCATTGAGCTCAGTTATAGTAACAGTGCTAGCATTAACATTGGGAGAGACATAATTGGTGATGGGCCAAAGCTGAGTGGATGAGCTGTAAGTGCATGCGGCATCAAAACAAGTGACAGTAGCGGCAGCATCCATCTGACCATCTTCAGCCATGGTCACAACTAACTGAATATTCAGGTTAGCCGGCCTGAGACCATAACCATGGGCCCAAGGCCCAAAAGTGGCCAAAGTAGGCATGATCCTGCTTGACAAAAAGTTGGTAACATGCACATATGAAAAAGGCTCGTTCAATAACATGGAGTTGATCATCTCATTGTTAGCAGAGAAGTTGATGTTAATACCAGCATTAGAGACATGCAGGTTAATCTGAAGTTGATGTAGATATGTTCCTGAACCTGAGTGGGTTTCAGCAGAGGTATTACCGACAACCAACTCCTGAGTGGGAGCAAAACTGAAGACCAGAGAGTTGTTCCTCTGCAAGGCTTGCATGATATTAACAGGGACAAGAACCATGACCTCAGACTCAGAACTGGAAACAGAGCTGCTCTAAAGAGAAATAGAATCATTCCATGTAGCAGCAGGGCTATCATGTATATTATTAGCTGGGTGAATGCCATCTTGTACTTGCAGCCCTTCATTGGCTAACCATTCCTATAAGTTATACAGAACAGGCGGGGCCTGCGGTGGAGGAGCTGGCCAATCGCCCCAATTTGGCTAAAATTCGACCTCCACATTCAGCAAACCTTCTCCATCATTGACTGCCTCAGCATTGTTGGCTGCCCCTTGCTGTGCAATCCAATTGTTGAGTTGCTCTGCCGTTAGCTCATCACCATATAGAGGATGTGGAATACCATTCTCGGGCGGAGGATCTTCCCCTGCAAGCGGAACCTCGGGCAAATGCGTGTTCCAATCACTAGTACGCAACATGGTGACACATATAGTCCAATAGTGTCTATCTCCACCCAACTGACGGATCACCAGACTTTTTGGAACCATGCGTAGGCTTATGACTTTGACTCTAATCAGAACAAACTTCCTATCTCCTCTAGGATTATACCACTGTATGAGACTACCAAAACTATCCACAGATCTATGCAGGTAGTGGTAAGTCTGGTAATCATAAGGGAAGCCCACATAGAGAATCCACACTGATGGGCCATAAGTGGTGAGTCGCATATTCAGAGCTTCATCATGCGGCACAAAAGAAACAACAGTATTCATATCCCCTTCTACCTCTGCATCAATCTCAAAAGTGGTGCCCACAACATTGTCTCTCACTAAAGGATTTCCAAAACCATAGATGGCAATACCAAGTGGATGATCATCAACCTCAGAAGGGAAAAAGTGAGATTCGTGCAGCAAGCCAGTGATTACCTCCCGGAGAGCGGCTTTCTGATGAAATGGAACATGTTTGTTGACCTCCGCAATGGCAAGAAATTCGTGGTTGAGAGGGGGTACCGGATGCACCGCCATGTCACCATAGACAACTCTGTTCTCCGGCCCGAGCTCGATCGTCATCCCCGTGGGGATGTAGGGGACGACATTCACAGGGAAGTTCGCCATTATTGCTGGTGGAGGAGATCCCGAGTTGGGAAAGGCAGGGGAGGTGGAATGCGGAGCGGCAACATGGCAGAAACTTGCGGTGGAAAAAAAGTATTTTTGGTGTGTCCTCTTGTCTATGGGGAATATTTGGGTATTTATAGAAGAAGAATTACTGTTACAGGAGCCTCATGGGACCAACAAGCTTGGAGGGCAACCCCCTGGGGCGCTGATGGCAGCTGGAACTACGTCGGTATTTCCCCGGAGAGGGAGGGATGATGTAGCACAGCGATGGTAGAGTATCTCCCTCAGTTATGAAACCAAGGTATCGAACTAGTAGGAGAACCAAGCAACACAACATAAACAACCCCTGCACACAAATAACAACACCTCGCAACCCGACGAGTTAAAGGGGTTGTCAATCCCTTTCGGGTAACGGCGCCAAAAATTGGCAAGTGACGGGAGAAAGTTGTAATAGATTGAAATAATATATCGCAAATAAAATAAAGTGCAGCAAAGTTGTTTAATAGATCTGAAAATAAAAGCAAGGAAAAAGTAGATCGCAAAGGAAAATATATGAGAAATAAGACTCGGGGGCCGTAGGTTTCACTAGTGGCTTCTCTCGAGAGAAATAACAAACGGTGGGTAAACAAATTACTGTTGGGAAATTGATAGAACATCAAATAATTATGATAATATCCAGGCAATGATCATTACATAGGCATCACGTCCAAGATTAGTAGACCGACTCCTGCCTGCATCTACTACTATTACTCCACACATCGACCGCTATCCAGCATGCATCTAGTGTATTAAGTTCAAGGAAAAACAGAGTAATGTAATAAGAATGATGACATGATGTAGACAAGATCTGTTTATCTATATGGCGGTAGATATAGATCTCGTCATCCTTAGTAGCAACGATACATACGTGTCGGTTCCCTTTCTGTCACTGGGATCAAGCACCGTAAGATCGAACCCACTACTGGGCACCTCTTCCCATTGCAAGATAAATAGATCGAGTTGGCCAGAAAAAACCCAAATATCGGAGAAGAAATACGAGGCTATAAGAGATCATGCATAAAAGAGATCAAAGAAACTCAAATACTTTCATGGATATAAAAACATAGATCTGATCATAAACACGAAGTTCATCGATCCCAACAAACACACCGCAAAAGAGTTACATCATATGGATCTCCAAGAGACCATTGTATTGAGGATCAAGAGAGAGAGAGAGATGAAGCCATCTAGCTACTAACTATGGACCCGAAGGTCTACAAGGAACTGCTCACACATCATCGGAGAGGCACCAATGGAAGTGGTGAACCCCTCCGTGATGGTGTTTAGATTAGATCTGGTGTTTCTGGACTCTGCGGCGGCTGGATGAATATTTCATCGACTCCCCTAGGGTTTTGGAAATATTTGGGTATTTATAGAGCAAAGAGGCGGTCTGGGGGGCACCCGAGGTGGGCACAACCCACCTGGGCGCGCTAGGGCCTCCTGGCGTGCCATGGTGGGTTGTGCCCTCCTCGGGGCACCCCCAGGTGCAGCCAGGACCCATCTGCTTCCTTTTGGCCCATAAAAAATCATCGTAAAGTTTCGTGCCATTTGGACTCCGTTTGATATTGATTTCCTACGATGTAAAAAATAGGAACTAGCACTGAGCACTATGTCAATAGGTTAGTACCAAAAAATGATATAAAATGACTATAAAATGATTATAAAACATCCAAGATTGATAATAAAATAGCATGGAACAATAAAAAATTATAGATACGTTGGAGATGTATCAGGCGCGCCCTGTGAGCTTGTCGCCAATCTGTGCCCCCCTGACCTCCTCCCGAAGGTTCCTGGGTGTCTTGTGGTCCAAGAAAAATCGTCAAAAAGTTTTATTTAGTTGGGTATTGATTTTCTATAAAGAAAAAACAAGGAAAAACAACAACTGGCACTTGGCACTATGTTAATAGGTTAGTCCCAAAAAATGATATAAAATAGCATAATAATGCATATAAAACATCCAAGATGGATAATATAATAGCATGGAACAATCAAAAATTATAGATACGTTGGCGACATATCACGCACCTATGCATAGGCATAGTATGGGATGGATACTTGAGCCACTGTTGACGATTATGCTGGGCGGAGCCGGGTACAGTACATGTTCTACTCAAGGTAGACAACATGCCACACACGCCACCATCGTAGTCTCCCCCAGAAGGTTACGACTCATGATAATTAAGGTTTGCCCCATGGACGTGACATTTCTAAGGGTTCTCCATAATTCCCCGATAAATTGCAAAGGTTAGGAGCGGTAGGCTTTTACTGTCACCTAAAATTACCTCCACATCCTAGTGATTAGTGATATTTTTACACTCATTTCAACCTTGTTTAAATCGAGATATTTCACTAAAAGAGAGATATTCGCTCCGATATTGCCAATGACTAATGAATGCAAAGGATTCGACAAATCCTCTGTTTAATATTTTTTCCATGGGAAATGGGCTATAAAGGGAAGATATCATGTGGTAGAAAGGAAAGGAAGGAAAATGGAGAAGAAATAAATCATCAGGAGGCGTCGGAAGGACTCCAGAGCAAAAGAGGGTATTCCATGCGACTGCGAGCACTGACATTAGCGGTTGTTTGGCATGGAAACCGAGGCAGCTCGTCCACCTGAACAACTTTTATTAAGGGGACCCTATCGAAATGTCAACAGACGGAGCAGAGGTGGAGCGTCGAGCACATCCACAACCCATTCATCATCATATTCATCCACAAACCCTAGCCGCTGCCATTTTCACCTCCATAGACATCTCCGCCACCATAGCCCCCTCTCATCTAATTCATACTTGTAATCATGCATCGCATAAGGCATCTTGTGGCACCCCGGCTCACAGAGACCGGAACACCCTGTATTCCAGCCCAGAGATCAAGTCTTCCAGAATATGACACTTCTTGGCATAACACAAATCATATCTTATTACAAATAAGATGTGTACAAGGGTTCTGAAGATTACAAAGGATTACATCAACACGGCGACTCTACGCCTGCTAAGATGGCTCTATGCTAGCAGCAGAACAACTCGTGGAAGCAGAATAACTTCTAGCAACAGAACAATGACGACGGTGATGGACTCCACTCCGTAGGGACTCTGGCTGGGACACATCCTTGCGCACAAACTCGAGATCCTCGACAAGCAATCAATCACGGCATCACCTGCAACCTGGCATGAGACGCCAGGTGAGTACTTTTAATGTACTCGCAAGTTCACAACAACCAAAGCAATCAAGACAAACAACAACATGGCATTTACAGGTTAATTATCAATGATGATTATGATACATCTAGAACAATATGAGGTGAGCATGGCATGTACATGTTACTCATGATATGAACATGGTGATTCTAGTACTTGTCGGTGTTCTGGGAACAGGGGTCCCTAGACTTGCCTGCCTGCGGCCCATGGCGTGGCTGTGCAGGCAGGTCTGTACAACCCATCATCATCAACAAGGCATTCAAGACCCTCGCGAGGGGCCAAGCCTCGCGAGGCGGACGATGCAAGACCTCCTCAGGAGCGGCCTCACCAGGCTGCCTCGTGAGGAGCAGAGATATCACGGCGGGGCGAACCTCGCGAGGCTCTCGTGACGTGAGCCATGACGATCGACATCAGGCGGGCGCCAGGCGGGCGCCAGCGCGTGCAGCATCCTTGTTTCCTCTTTGGTGCCAAGGGGGCAAGCGCAGGCGCGGAGTACCGAGGCATTAGGCAAAGGTTTCCATATCAGTGCAAAGAGACCAAGATCAGAAGGACGGCAGGACGGAGGTCACCATGGAGCCCAGGACGGCGTCACCACCAGAACCTTTGGCAGGCGAAGACCATCTTTTGTTAGGATAGCTTGTACTAGCTGTCCCCTTTCAAATTGGCTGCCGTTGTTGGCTCGCTTCCCGCTCAATATTTGGGGAGAGGACCAGGGTCTATATAGTAGGACTAGCCACCACCAAAGGAGAGATCTCATCTGATAAGAGGCCAACTCTTAGCCACACCAAGCACAAGAACACCTCAACCTCAGGAGGTTGTTCTTCCCCTTGTATTGTTCTTCATCAGCCCAAGAGGCAATTCACCACCACCACACTAGAGTAGGGTATTACACCACAACGGTGGCCCGGACCAGTATAACCCTTGTGTCTTTGTGTTGCGAGTGCGTCGAGTTCGTTCGGGAGACCTTAGCGAGCTAGGGCGTAGATCGGTAGAGCGAGCTAGGGCATCCGGGAGACCACGCCAAGCCCACGCGCTACCTGCGGTGGCGGCACGCGGGCCTCATCAAGTCCAAGCTCCACCTCCGAGACGGGGCCCAGCGACCATGGCCGGCTGTCGCGCCTTCACCCCCGAGCTGCGTAGCGTCGCCTGGCCGGGCAAGTTCAAGCTAGATCTGCCTCCTCGCTATGACGGCACCCCCGACCCCGCGGAGTTCCTGCAGCTCTACAAGCTAAGCATCGAAGCGGCCAACGGCGACGAGAAAGTCATGGCGAACTGGTTTCCTATGGCTCTCAAGGATGGTGTCCGCTCCTGGCTCCTGAACCTGCCGCAAGGCTCGATCTTCTCTTGGGACGAGATGCGCGACCACTTCGTCGCCAACTTCCAGGGCACTCGTGACCACCCGCCGGCCGCGGGTGACCCGCGCTGCATCAAGCAACAACCAGGAGAGACCCTCTAGAAGTACATCCAGCGCTTCAACAACACTCACCTCAAGATCCCCAAGGTTACGGACGAGGCCATCATCTCCGCGTTCTCTGACGGCGTCCGTGACATCAAGATGAAGGAGGAGCTCGCTATCCACGAGGAGGTGTGCACATCTCAGGAGTTGTTCAACCTGGCGACCAAGTGCGCAAGAGCTGAGGAGGGGCGCCTCTCCCTCCTCGAGCTGCCAGCTGCGGGCGCAGAGGAGAAGAAGGCCAAGGCCAAGGACGTGAAGCGCAAGGAAGCAGCTGTGCTCGCAGTGGAGCCGGACACCAAGCGAGGCAGCTACCAGCCCGAGTCATCCAAGGGCAGCCGACCATTCTGCACCTTCCACAACCTGAACACCCACAACACCAGTGACTGTCAAGAACTCAGAGCCATTCGCGAAGGATGCTTCAGTCGACGCCCCGAGCACAGCGACTGGGGCTATGGCCGAGGAGGAGGACGTGGAGGCAGACGCTGGGACGACCATGGCCCGTGCCAGGAGTGGCGCGACAGGCCTCGTGAGGACCGCTAGCAGGATCATCCTCGCGAGGGCGCCTGGAGGGACCAGCCTCGTGAGGATCGTCCTCAGGGCAATGCCGGTCTTCCCCCGCTGCCGCCACCACAAAGAAGGAATGATGACCACCATCAAGATGAGGGGGCTGGGGGCTTCCAGGAGCCGCGCGCAATCGCCTGCATCTTGGGCGGCGCACAGGCCCCAGCCTCGCAGCGTAGCTTCAAACAGTTCACTCGTGAGGTGAATGCAGTCCTCCCCAAGCTCGAGGCCACACGCCCGCTCAAGTGGTCCCAGTGCGCCATCACCTTCAGCTCGGCAGATCAGCTCAAATGCGCAGCCACCGCTGGTGCCCTCCCGGTGCTTTGTTCACCGGTCATCAGCAACGTGCAAGTTACCAAGACCCTCATCGATGGCGGCGCATGGCTCAACGTCCTGTCCGTTGACACGTTCGGCAGCCTACAGGTGCCATATGAGTAGCTTTAGCCTACCAAGCCTTTCTCAGGAGTGACCGACGGTTCCACCACACCGATAGGGCAGGTCTGCCTCCCTGTCACCTTTGGGGAATGCAAGAACTACTGCACCGAGCTCATCGACTTTGACGTCGCGCACATCCGTCTGCCATACAACGCCGTCCTTGGGTATCCAGCCCTGGCCAAGTTCATGGTGGTGACACACCACGGTTACAATGTCCTCAAGATGCCAGGAAGCGGTGGAATCATCACGGCCCCGTGCGAAGAGAGGGATGCGGTGTGCTCCCTCGAACGCGCCTTTCAAGATGCCGCAATCGACGACCCCGATAGCAAGAGCGAGGATCCTCCCGAGGCCATCCCCAAGAAGAAGAAGCAGATGCGCCGTGCCAGACCTTAGGAGGGTGGCGTCGCGGCTGGAACCTCGTCAGGATCAGCGCCTGCTCTAGGGGCGCCACCCTCCGTCGCATAGGAAGGCGCGCCCGGCGCCCTCCTCGGACAGGGCTCCGGGGCTCTCTTTTGGAGGGCCTCAGACCTTCCCAACGTCACGAGGGAGGCGCTCGGGCACCACTTGGAGGCGTGCTTCGCGGCACGTTTCCCTCAGGAGAACACAGGGCAAAGAGCTCCCACCGCTCAGGAGTTCATCACCAAGACCACTCAGGAACTGCAAGACTCAAGGGCCATGTGCGGCGACCGCCACTCACGAGGCGCAGCTCCCCATCCAGGCGAGGATGCCGGGCCGCGCGTCTGCATCAACGTACCAGGGCTCAACAGGGCCGCATCTCAGGAGCCTTTTTGGCCTTCGCGTGTGGGCCGTTGCGAGGGTCCACCACACAGCAACGTTCGCATGCCCTTCAGCTTCCCGAGCGTGTCGTCAGCCTATCAGCGCAACCTGCAGCGTGTCCTGGCGGCTCAGGAGGCCAGGCACCACGCCGTCCTGGCAGAGATGGGGACGGTCCTCAGGGAGCCACCTGAGCCCCTAGAGCCTCCCGAGGCTCAGGGCCCCGGTGGATCGTGAGGAGCCATTCCTTCGCCGCGTGCCTTCAGCTGCACCAACTCTCCTTCGTCGATAGAACCAGGTGACATTTTCCAAGTTCGTTTAGCTGGGAGCGCCCCTCGGGCTGCATTATTCCCAGGTCGTGTGGGTCCGTCCCTGTGGCATGTATCCCCTTTTTGCTTATGCCTTTAGTTTACCCTGTTGGGGCGCCCCTCGGGCTGCATCATCCCCAAGCCTCTCGGGCCTGACCCGGTGGCACATATCTTTCTGCATTTACCCAAGCTGATTTGCCTTCCATGCTTAACCTACCTATGGCTATCACTTGCTTGATTGTTGCTCACTACGGGGGCCGCGCGCCGGCATCCTTCTTCAGGGTCCTTTTACGTTGTCTGACCATCTCGCAGGACCAAGACAATAAACAAGGGTCGAGACCAGGCGCAACCCGCCTTGAGGTAGGACCTCGTGAGTCCCGCGCTGGCTCATGAGTGCCCAGGCACACCTCGCTAAACCCTACCATGCCAGCCATGTGTCAGGGTGGGGATGTACACGCCCCGAGGGCTCTCCGCAGTAGGGAGTCCCCTCGCCCGCTCCAGAAGCAAACCAGCGGTCCGGCGTCCTTCTTCGCGTTAACTTGCAGGGGCTTCCTGAGGATCATGGCGGGCGGTACCACGGACTCTCCTTCTCTCATGCGATTCGCTTGCGCGTTAAAAGGGGGGCTCCTGAGCATCGCGTCTCAGGAGCTCTTACTGGCTCTCTAGCCTTCACCCCTGGCCTTGACCACGACATCGCGACCTGGCATACCAACAGCGGCTGAGCTCGCTCGAGGGCCAGGACCTAAGGACGCAGAGCACCAAGAAGAGCATGGAGGGGAGGGGGAAACCCGCACGGGCCTGGCATGGCTACACTACAGCGACCAACGCACGAGCCCGGGTGAGCCACGAGGAGTGGACTCCAGACAGACCAGATAAGTTCACACACGGAACCCACCTATCGCCATGACACGAGACCTTCACAGCGGCTCCGTTGCGGCAATGTCGCCTCCCTTTCTTGCCTCTTCACGGTTGCTTGGGCGCTAAAGGGGACCTCCTGAGCATCGCGCCTCAGGAGCTCTTACCGGACTTCGGGCCGCTCACCTCCTGGCCTTGACCACGGCATCGCGACCTGGCATACCAGCGATGGCTGCAGCCTGCCTGGGGACCGGGACCTACCAGCGTAGAGCACCAAGCCGTCACGAGGATAGAAAGGGGAGACTGAGCCGAAGTGGGCCTTGCTCCTTCCGTTGCCCTGCTGTGGTGATACTCTCTCCCTTTCCCATTCTAAGGCAGCCGCTTGAGCGCTAAAGGGGACCTCCTGAGCATCACGCCTCAGGAGCTCTTACTGGACTTCGGGCAGCTCACCTCCTGGCCTTGACCACGGCATCGCGACCTGGCATACCAGCGACGGCTGCAGCCTTCCTGGGGACTGGGACCTGTCAGCGTAGAGCATCAAGCCGCCGCAGGATTGGAAAGGGGAGGTCGAGCCTCGGCAGGATATGTGCCCACGCAATTCCATAACAAGGACCATATATACGCAAAAGACATTACAGACCCTTTACACGCCCCCACGGGGTACTTCATGATTCTTCATAGGGAACCGGAATGAGAACTAAGAGGAATCCTATATACACCCTCCTGTGGAGGACGCCATCATCAACAGTGGGCCATGGGAGGCCGACACCGACCCTATCCAGATCAGCGGCGGCGGCTGGACGCCGCGGCCCTGCTCCGAGCACGGTGGGATCTTGGCGGCACGTAGCTATCGTCGCTCGTCTCTGGAGACTTCAAGGGCTCGGGAGAGTCGCTATACCACCACGAGTCGCCGCTGTCGCTGGAGGAGTTGCAGGCAAGACCAGTGGAGGGCCCCGTGCCCGCCCAACATTGTCCTAGTGACCTCCTTCAGGGAAGCACTCCAGGCGGCAGCCTTCCTCGTCGAAGACCTTGAAGAACAGCACAGAGGCGCCGTCGTACTCGAAGTGGATCGCGAGGGCGCCCTCCGCACGGCAGACCCGGGCAATCTCACCCCAGCCTCGGGTCATGAAGATCTCCCCGGAGGCGACGGTTCCAATCTCCGCTCCGGTTGCTGGGGCGTTGTAGTCAGCATGCTGTAGCCAAAGTTCGCAAACGCCCCTCGGCGGCACCTCGGTGGCGAAGAACGGTGGGAGGTGTATCCAGGTGCTTGGTGGCATCGTCGCCCACAACATGAACTCACGCGACGAATCCGCGGCATGGACCCCTGGGGCGACGGCGTGTGTCCCCGCTGCGTGGTGACCACGGCCTCAACGCGGGTGGCGCCGCTCGTCACTCTGCCCTCCTGAGCCCTCGGCTCAGGCGTACAAGGGTAGCGGATACCCTGGAGGAGGCCGCTCACACCAGGGCCTCGTCACCACCTGCATCGCCGCTTCGTCGCGACAGTGAACCGACCTCTTCTTTGGCAGAAGTGGCTGTGGATCATCGCGGGGGGCCTTTCCTTTCTCCTCAGCGGAGAACCTTCAGATGGGCACCATTGCTGCAAGCGGTGGAGCAAGGAGGAAGAAGCGAGTGAACCAAGAAGAGATGGGCAACGGGGGCTCCGCCCCCCTCACCATTTATAGCGGAAGAAGGCCAACCGAGGCCTCCCACGATCACAGGTAATGATGATTTTCCTTGCGTGTCGCAGGGACTTGTCAAGTCAGGCAGTTGCCGAGGTAGCGTGGGGAAGCGGAGACGCCCACGACCAATCAACCGCCACGCGTCAACCGAAGCCGCAGGCTTTTGGGGCCCGCGGCGCTTCGCGCTTGGTCCTTTGGCTTCGCCTCGAAGCCAAGCCCGAGCGCACCTTGGGCCCGGGGGCTACTGTCGGCGTTCTGGGAACGGGGGTCCCCAGACTCGCCTGCCTGTGGCCCATGGCGTGGCTGTGCAGGCAGGTTTGTACGGTCCATCATCATCAACAAGGCATTCAAGACCCTCGCGAGGGGCCAAGCGTCGCGAGGCGTACGACGTAAGACCTTCTCAGGAGCGGCCTCACCAGGCTTCCTCGTGAGGAGCGGTGATATCAAGGCGGGGCGAACCTCGCGAGGCTCTCGTGACGTGAGCCATGATGATCGACACCAGGCGGGCGCCAGCGCGCGCAGCGTCCTTGTTTCCTCTTTGGTGCCAAGGGGGCAAGCGCAGGCACGGAGTACCGAGGCATCATGCAAAGGTTTCCATATCAGTGCAACGAGACCAAGACCAGAAGGACGGCAGGACGGAGGTCACCATGGAGCACAGGACGATGTCACCACCAGAACCTTTGGCAGGCGAAGACCACCTTTTGTCAGGATAGCTTGTACTAGTGTCCCCTTTCAAATTGGCCGCCGTTGTTGGCTCCCTTCCCGCTCAATATTTGGGGAGAGGACGAGGGCCTATATAAGTAGGACTAGCCACTACCAAAGGAGAGATCTCATCTGATAAGAGGCCAACCCTTAGCCACACCAAGCACAAGAACACCTCAACCTCAAGAGGTTGTTCTTCCCCTTGTACTGTTCTTCATCAGCCCAAGAGGCAATTCTCCACCACCACACTGGAGTAGGGTATTACACCACAACGGTGGACTGAGCCAGCATAAACCTTGTGTCTTTGTGTTGCGAGTGCGTCAAGTTCGTCCGGGAGACCTTATCGAGCTAGGGCGTAGATCGGTAGGAGGGAAAGAACTTCGCACGCGCCCCAGAGTTTGAACCTCAAGGGTTTGCCGGAACCCGTGATCTGACAGTACTAGCATGAGAGGGGGTCAACTTAAGGTCTCATGGACCAACTTACTCTTCTTGGAGATTACCTTGTAACCACCAGAGATATCAATCTTCCTTATCGTCGCGATCATCACAAGATCACCTCATAATCAACCATCCTCAACAATACCATCGTGATCATCTCATGACCACATAAAGATCAACCAACTTCTTTCCTTATGTAACTGGGGTTGTTTATTTTCCAGATTATTATTACTGTTGACCGATAGTGTGACCGACTATGAACTATGTCCATGACCGAGGATGCGGCTATCGATAGTTTATACACTCTGCAGAGATTAATACACTATACCCACACCATGGAACTCATGCCCTCATGGTCCCATTTGGGTGGACCAATGATACGTCTCCAATGTATCTATAATTTTTGATTGCTCCATGCTATATTATCTACTGTTTTGGGCAATATTGGGATTTATTTTCCACTTTTATATTATTTTTGGGACTAACCTATTAACCGAAGGCCCAGCCCAGATTTGATGTTTTATGCCTATTTCAGTGTTTCGAAGAAAAGGAATATCAAACGGAGTCGAAACGGAATGAAATCAACTAGAGAAGTTATTTTTGGAAGGAAGCCTACCTAATAGACTTGGACTCTACGTCAGAAGATGAAGGAGGAGCTCATGAGGGTAGGGGGCACGCCCCCTGCCTCGTGGCCACCCCTTCGGTCCACCGACGTACTCCTTTCACCCATATATACCCACATATCCTAAAACTTCCAGAACGGAGAATAGATCGGGAGTTCCACCGCCAGAAGCCTCTGTAGCCACCGAAAACCAATCTAGACCCATTCTGGCACCCTGCCGGAGGGGGCAATCCTTCTCCGGTGGCCATCTTCATCCTCCTGGTGCTCTCCATGACGAGGAGGGAGTAGTTCTCCCTCGGGGCTGAGGGTATGTACCAGTAGCTATGTGTTTGATCTCTCTCTCTCGTGTTCTTGATTTGGCACGATCTTGATGTATCGCCTCTTCTCTCTTCTCTCTTATAGTACAGTGGGAATTTACTAAGTGGGAATTTTCTTTCATAATTTTTGGAGCTAGGGAAGTACGGATGTTGCTGCATTCTTTACAGACTGTCTTGTTTAGGAAGATTGCTGTTATGTTTGCATTGTTTGCATATGTTTGCTTCTTTAATGATTCTATTTGAGGATAGGACTATTAAATATGCAGATGCATTTAGTATGCAATGTTGAATAATAATTTTAGTGATTTGCTATAGTAGAGTATGATAAGGTTTTGGCAATGGTTTATACTAACTTATCTCACGAGTCCTTGTTGAGTTTTGTGTGGATGAAGCTTTTGAGATTTAGGGAGACCGTGATATGAGAGGAATTAAGGAGACACAAAAGCTCAAGCTTGGGGATGCCCAAGGCACCCCAAGATAATATTTCAAGAAGTCTCAAGCGTCTAAGCTTGGGGATGCCCCGGTTGGCATCCCACCCTTCTTCTTCAACAACTATCGGTTAGTATCGGTTGATCCTAAGTTTTTGCTTCTTCATGTGATGTTTGCTATTCTTAGAATGTCATTTTATTTTGATTTTCTTGCTGTTTGAGTAGAATAAAAAGATCTGAAATTATTAAATGTTAGAGAGTCATCACATAGTTGCATAATTATTCGACTACTCATTGATCTTCACTTATATCTTTCGTAGTAGTCGTTTGCTCTAGTGCTTCACTTATATCTTTTAGAGCATGGTGGTAGTTTTATTTTGAAGAAATAGATGAACTCTCATGCTTCACTTAGATTATTTTGAGAGTCTTAAATAGCATGGTAATTTGCTTAAAATCCTAATATGCTAGGTATTCAAGAATAATAAAATTCTCTTATGAGTGTGTTGAATACTATGAGAAGTTTGATACTTGATAATTGTTTTGAGATATGGAGATGGTGATATTAGAGTCATGCTAGTTGAGTGGTTATGAATTTGAGAAATACTTGTGTTGAAGTTTTTGATTCCCGTAGCATGCACGTATGGTGAACCGTTATGTGATGAAGTCGGAGCATGATTTATTTATTGATTGTCTTCCTTATGAGTGGCGGTCGGGGACGAGCGATGGTCTTTTCCTACCAATCTATCCCCCTAGGAGCATGCACGTAATACTTTGATTTGATAACTTGTAGATTTTTGCAATAAGTATATGAGTTCTTTATGACTAATGTTGAGTCCATGGATTATACGCACTCTCACCCTTCCACCCTTGCTAGCCTCTCTAGTACCGCGCACCTTTCACCGGTACCATAAACCCACCATTTACCTTCCTGAAAACGGCCACCATACCTACCTATTATGGCATTTCCATAGCCATTCCGAGATATATTGCCATGCAACTTTCCACAGTTCCGTTTATTATGACACGCTTCATCATTGTCATATTGCTTTGCATGATCATGTAGTTGACATCGTATTTGTGGCAAAGCCACCATTCATAATTATTCATACATGTCACTCATGCATCATTGCACATCCCGGTACACCGCCGGAGGCATTCATATAGAGTCATATCTTGTCTTAAGTATCGAGTTGTAAATCTTGAGTTGTAAGAAAATAAAAGTGTGATGATTATCATTATTAGAGAATTGTCCCAGTGAGGAAAGGATGATGGAGACTATGATTCCCCCACAAGTCGGGATGAGACTCCGGATGAAAAAAAGAGGCCAAAGAAGCCCCAAAAAAAGAGGCCATAAAAAAAGAGAAGGCCCAAATAAAAAAATATAAAAATAAAAAAATGAGAGAAAAAGAGAGAAGGGGCAATGCTACTATCCTTTTACCACACTTGTGCTTCAAAGTAGCACCATGCTCTTCATCATAGAGAGTCTCCTATGTTGTCACTTTCATATACTAGTGGGAATCTTTCATTATAGAACTTGGCTTGTATATTCCAATGATGGGCTTCCTCAAAATGCCCTAGGTCTTCATGAGCAAGCAAGTTGGATGCACACCCACTAGTTTCTTTTGTTGAGCTTTCATATACTTATAGCTCTAGTGCATCCGTTGCATGGCAATCCCTACTCACTCACATCGATATCTATTGATGGGCATCTCCATAGCCCATTGATACGCCTAGTTGATGTGAGACTATCTTCTCCTTTTTGTCTTCTCCACAACCACCATTCTATTCCACCTATAGTGCTATGTCCATGGCTCACGCTCATATATTGCGTGAAGATTGAAAAAGTTTGAGAACATCAAAAGTATGAAACAATTGCTTGGCTTGTGATCAGGGTTGTGCATGATTTAAATACTTTGTGTGGTGAAGATAGAGCATAGCCAGACTATATGATTTTGTAGGGATAGCTTTCTTTGGCCATGATATTTTGAGAAGACATAATTTCTTTATTAGTATGCTTGAAGTATTATTATTTTTATGTCAATATGAACTTTTGTCTTGAATCTTTCGGATCTGAATATTCATATCACAAGTAAGAAGAATTACATTGAAATTATGCCAACTAACATTCCACATCAAAAATTATCTTTTTATCATTTACCTACTCGAGGACGAGCATGAATTAAGCTTGGGGATGCTTGATACGTCTCCAACGTATCAATAATTTTTGATTGCTCCATGCTATGTTACCTACTGTTTTGGGCAATATTGGGCTTTATTTTCCACTTTTATATTATTTTTGGGACGAACCTATTAACCGGAGGCCCAGCCCAGATTTGCTGTTTTATGCTTATTTAAGTGTTTCGATGAAAAGGAATATCAAACGGAGTTGAAACGGAACGAAATCAACTGGATAAGTTATTTTTGGAAGGAAACCTACCGGATAGACTTGGACCCTACGTCAGAAGATGAAGGAGGAGCTCACGAGGGTAGGGGGGCGCCCACCCCCCTGGGGTGCGCCCCCTGCCTCTTGGCCACCCCTTCGTTCCACCGACGTACTCCTTTCACCCATATATACCCACGTATCCTAAAACTTCCAGAACGGAGAATAGATCGGGAGTTCCACCGCCAGAAGCCTCAGTAGCCACCGAAAACCAATCTAGACCCGTTCCGGCACCCTGCCGGAGGGGGCAATCCTTCTCTGGTGGCCATCTTCATCATCTTGGTGCTCTCCATGACGAGGAGGAAGTAGTTCTCCCTCGGGGCTGAGGGTATGTACCAGTAGCTATGTGTTTGATCTCTCTCTCTCTCTTGTGTTCTTGATTTGGCACGATCTTGATGTATCGCGAGCTTTGCTATTATAGTTGGATCCTATGTTTCTCCTCCCCCTCTTCTCTCTTGTAATGAATTGAGTTTCCCGTTGAAGTAATCTTATCGGATTGAGCCTTTAAAGATTTGAGAACACTTGATATATGTTTTGTCGTGCGTATCTGTGGTGACAATGGGATATCACGTGATTCACTTGATGTATGTTTTGGTGATCAACTTGCGGGTTCCGCCCATGAACCTATGCATAGGGGTTGGCACACGTTTTCGTCATGATTCTCCGGTAGAACTTTGGGGCACTCTTTGAGGTCCTTTGTGTTGGTTGAATAGATGAATCTGAGATTGTGTGATGCATATCGTATAATCATACCCACGGATACTTGAGGTGACATTGGAGTATCTAGGTGACATTAGGGTTTTGATTGATTTGTGTCTTAAGGTGTTATTCTAGTACGAACTCTAGGGTTGTTTGTTACACTTATAGGAATAGCACAATGGATTGATTTGAAAGAATAACTTTGAGGTGGTTTCGTACCCTACCATAATCTCTTCGTTTGTTCTCTGCTATTAGTGACTTTGGAGTGACTCTTTGCTGCATGTTGACGGATAGTTATATGATCCAATTATGTTATTATTGTGGAGAGGACTTGCACTAGTGAAAGTATGAACCCTAGGCCTTGTTTCCTAGCATTGCAATACCGTTTACACTCACTTTTATCATTAGTTACCTTGCTGTTTTTATATTTTCAGATTACAAAAACCTTTATCTACTATCCATATACCACTTGTATCACCATCTCTTCGCCGAACTAGTGCACCTATACAATTTACCATTGTATTGGGTGTGTTGGGGACACAAGAGACTCTTTGTTATTTGGTTGCAGGGTTGCTTGAGAGAGACCATCTTCATCCTACGCCTCCTATGGATTGATAAACCTTAGGTCATCCACTTGAGGGAAATTTGCTACTGTCCTACAAACCTTTGCACTTGGAGGCCCAACAACGTCTACAAGAAGAAGGTTGTGTAGTAGACATCAACCAACGACATTCCGACAAAACCGATCTATTGCATGACACTTGCTAGTTCTTGAGCTTGCATTGGTTTTTCCCTTGAAGAGGAAAGGGTGATGCAGCAAAGTAGAGATAAGTATTTCCCTCAGTTGAGAACCAAGGTATCAATCCAATAGGAGAAACACAAAAATCTCCAATAATTGCATCTACACAAACAAACAAATACTTGCACCCAACGCGATAAGAGGTTGTCAATCCTTTCACGATTACTTGCAACGATGAGATCTCATAGTAATGGATATAAAAGATAAGTAAAAGTGCGAAATAAAATAAAAGTAATTAAATTGCAGCAAGGTATTTTTGTGTTTTTGATTTTGCATATCTGAAAATAATATGATAAAAGATAGACCCAGGGGCCATTGTTTTCACTAGAGGTTTCTCTCTTGAAAGAAAGCGTACGACGTGTAAACAAATTACTATTGAGCAATTGATAAAAGCACATAGTTCTGACGATATCCAAGGTAATGATCATGTATATAGGCATCATGTCCGAGACAAGTAGACTGCCTCCTGCCTGCATCTACTACTATTACTCCACACATCGACTGCTATCCAGCATGCATCTAGTGTATTAAGTTAATAAGAACGGAGTGACGCCTTAAGAAAGATGACATGATGTAGAAGGATGGGTCCAATCAATATGAACAAACCCCATCTTTTTATCCTTAATGGCAATAATACAAATACGTGCCATGCCCCTTTCTGTCACTGGGATTGAGCACCGCAAGATTGAACCCATTACAAAGCACCTATCCCATTGCAAGAAAAATCAATCTAGTTGGCCGAACCAAATCAATAGATCGGAGAGAAGTACTAAGATATATAAATCATGCATAAAAGAGTTCAGAGAAGACTCAAATAGTATTCATAGATAATCTGATCATAAACCCACAATTCATTGGATCTCAACAAATGCACCGCAAAAGAAGATTATGTCGAATAGATCTCCAAGAACATTAAGGAGAACATTGTATTGAAGATCAAAAAGAGAGAAGAAGCCATCTAGCTACTAGATATGCACCCATAGGTCGGTGGTAAACTACTCCCAAATCATCGGTGGGGCAGCAAGGTTGATGTAGGAGCCCTCCATGATCAAACCCCCCTCCGGTAGAGTACCAAAAAAGGTCCCCAGGTGGGATCTCACGAAGAGAGAAACTTGAAGCGGTGGAAAAGTATTTTGTGTGTGCCCCCGGTCTTCGGGGAATATTTGGGTATTTATAGAAGAAGAATTAGGGTTAGAGGAGCCACAGGGGGGGCTACAAGCTCTTGAGCTTGTCGCCGCCTCGTGGCCCTCCCAAAGCTTCTAGGGTGTCTTGTGGTCCAAGAAAAATCGTCAAAACTTTTTGTTCCATTCGATATTAATTTTCTATAGAGACAAAAACAAGGAAAAACTATAATTAGCACTGGGCACTAGGTTAATAAGTTAGTCCCCAAAAATGATATAAAATAGCATAATAATGCATATAAAACATCCAAGATTGATAATACAATAGGATGGAACAATCCAAAATTATAGATAAATTGGAGACATATCAAGCATCCCCAAGCTTAATTCCTGCTCATCCTCGAGTAGGTAAATGATAAAAACAAAAATTTTGATGTGGAATGCTACCTAACATGTTTATAATGTAATCTTTCTTCATGTGGTATGAATATTCAGATCAATAAGATTCAAAATAAAAGTTTAATATTGACATAAAAACAGTAATACTTCAAGCATACTAAAAGGCAATTATGTGTTTTCAAAATATCATGTCTAAAGAAAGTTATCCCTACAAAATCATATAGTCTTGTCATGCTCCATCTTCTTAACACAAAGTAGTTATCATGCACAACCCCGATGACAACTCGGGCAATTGGTTCATAGTTTTTAACGCGCTTCAACTTTTTAATTCTCACTCAATACATGTGTGTGAGCCATGGGTATAACACTATGGGTGGAATAGAGTATGATGTTGGAGGTTGTGTGGAGAAGACAAAAGAAGAAGAAAGTCTGACATTGACGAGGCTAATCAGCGGGCTATGGATATGCCCATCAATTGATATCAATGCAAGGAGTAGGGATTACCATGCAACGGATGCACTAGAGCTATAAGTGTATGAAAGCTCAAAAAGAAAACTAAGTGGGTATGCATCCAACTTGCTTGCTCATGAAGACCTCGGGCATTTGAGGAAGCCCATCATTGGAATATACAAGCCAAGTTCTATAATGAAAATTTCCCACTAATAATATATGAAAGTGACAAAATAGGAGACTCTCTATCATGAAGGGGATATAACCCCACAATATGACCCACCCATTTATGACCGAGTCATTCTTTGGCGAGTTGACAAAGGTATGATTCGGATGATGGGCTGGGATAACCATGAGTTCGAGGCCCAGAAAATGAGTCGCCAGGTGGGCCAACTCATGGCCCAGAGACACAAGCCGCCAGTATCTACCATGACGCCAAAGGAAGTTTCTTACTTAGTAAATAAGGAAAGTAGGAAACATACTAGAACACGGATCATAGTACAACCCGGACTCTGTTGTATGCCCGAGGCCTCCACCTATATTCAAAGGGGAGCCCCTGAGGCAAAAGGCTAGGTTATGAGCTCTTGAGTACTAGGTTTATCCAAGTCGCACCCTTGTAATCGAGATCATCATCATCAATAGCAATCAAGCAGGAGTAGGCTTTTACCTCCACTGTGAGGGGCCGAACCTGGGTAAACCCTTGTCTCTCGATTCCCATCAACCCAGTTCAAGCAATCACTTAGCAGCAATGGCCTCACGACTAAGTCCTTTCACAAGGACATCTGCCATGACAAAACCACGACAGTTGGCGCCCATCGTGGGGCTATCGCTCGGTGGTGTTGAATTCTTGGAGGGAGCCCTCCCAGGGTCGAAGGATACGCGATCGGCCTCATGACCAAGAGCCATCGTGGCAAGATCTACATCGACGACCCAGGCTAGGGCCCCGAGGTCGACTCAATCGAGTATGTGTACCGGGTCCCCTTCGGCAAGATCCACGTCTTCATCGGAAAGATCGGCGAGTCAGGACCTGAGCCGGGCATCTGCACTGACATCGTCGAGCCGGCTCGGTGCATGCAACCCGCCTGGGCTCAAGCCGGTCACAACCATATTATCATTGGCTTCACCCAAGGGGTCGATCTTGTGGACAACTTAGTGTCTGGCGATGACACCTTGGTCTACTCCGACGGTGAGTCATCGGTCGGGGAGACAGAGTCAATCCACCCTTTGTATGATGGCAGGCTTGGGGGCTGCTCCAACGATGAGTCGACCCCGGATGACCATGAGTCGCCCCGTTGGAGCGCTGTCTATATGGTAGGCACCACCCCGGCCCTTAACTCAACCGCGACAGGTATTGTGGGAGGCTCCGGTGCATCAATGACTGATCCAAACACGGCTGGCCCTGTCAAGCTGCTGATTCAAGTTCTGTTAGAGTTGGTCGCCTTGTTGACAGCTCTCCTCGAGTCGCCCTTAACAGCAGAAAACCAGGAAGAGCGCAACGCGGAGGTGGCTAAAATCCATGAGAATATGACTAATGCTCAGGAGGACATCAACGCTGAGAGTGCTCGCATGGTAGAGTTACAAACCTAGATCCATAATGAAATGGAGGGCCTAAGGACAATGGCCTGGCGCATGGGCCTCCATCAGCATGCTTCTGAGGCGGTCCATGGGAGACGGCATGAGACACACCTGCCCCTGGTTTCGAGGGAACACGTTTGTTCAACACGCCTGCACCAGGCGCTGGGACTAGCACCGCCACGACACCGGTTATACCCCAATTGAACCGGGTCGTGCCACCAAACGGCAAAGGCGGGACATCTCCAGCTCAACCTCACCAGCCAGCCCCTCACCTGCAGCACATTCGAATGACTCCATATCACTTCATGACACTGGTGGGTCACTTCTCCAACCCTGTTGATAACCTGGTGGCAGCAACTACCAACCTCTCAACGCTTCCAATCGCGGGTAATACCCCCATGGAGAGAGAGGCTCTGCATTCCATCGAGCTATTAAAAACTATGGTCACTCAACAGGCGAACTATTCTTACAATCAGCATCGACTCCACTCTACCCCACACCCAAGCCACAGCCGGAGCCACCATGCTGAGTTGCCAGCCGTTTCAAGTAATGCCCGACGGCTATGTGAGCAACATCGTGAATTGCCCCGACAAGGGGCTTTGGATGCCCAACAGATCATTGACACGGCTCGGGCACGACGGGAGGTAGAGGCAGCCCACACGACGGCTCATTAGTCGCCTCCCATGACCCCGTAGCCTTGCAAGGTGTTGGGTCGAGCACACGTACCACCGGGATACCGTGCCCGGTACCGGCTCTATGCAACAAGCATATGCCTAAGGATTTCAAGGGCCCTCGAAAGGTTTCCAACTACACGCCCGACCTTGAACTGGCGGCTTGAATGGAGAGTTATGAAATTGCTATGGACATGCTGGACGTGAAGTATTTGACTATGATGCTGGAAGGGCCTGCTCGTACCTAGCTGAAGAGTTTGCCCCTAACTCCATCAACACTTGTGTGGAGTTGAAGGCGCGCTTCATCAAACACTTCCAGGGAACTTGCAAGCGTCCTATGACCATTGTTGATCTACAACATTGTGTTCAGCTCGAGGGCGAATCAGCTCATCATTGGTCTCGCTGGGTCGCGGATATCATCCACTCCTCAGATGGCATATTAGCAGCTCAAGCTGTCTTGATCTTGGAGAAAAACTATCATTTTGATCCCCTCGTTCAGAAGCTCAGGTGCCTCAAATGGACGGTTCAGGACATGGGTGAACTCATGGATGTCCTTACCAGATACGTTGAGTCAGATACCACAAAGGATCCTAACTCGGATGACGATCAAATTAGCAAGGGAAAGAAGAATGGTGGTGGCAATGGTCAGCAGCAGGGTAACCTAGGGTTCAACGGCAACCATGGTGGTCATGGCAATGCCGGCTGAGGGAGTCCTAGATTAAGGGGTCCTCGGGTGTCCGTGTTATTCGATATGGGCCGGACTGATGGGCCATGGAGGTAGAAGCAGAAGACTTTCCCCCGCGTCCGGATGGGACTCCCCTATGCGTGGATGGCAAGATTGGTGTCCGGATATGTTATTTCCTTCCCCCACAAACTGACTCTGTACAACCCTAGGTCCCTCCATTGTGCATATAAACTGGAGGGTTTAGTCCGTAGAGGCTATCGGAATTCACATAGGCTAGACAGCTAGGGTTTAGCCATTACGATCTCGAGGCAGATCAACTCTTGTAACCCCTATACTCATCAAATAAAATCAAGTAGGACGTAGGGTTTTACCTCCGTGAAGAGGGCCCGAACCTGGGTAAACATTGTGTCCCACTTGTCCCTTGTTACCCTCGATCCTCAGACACATAGTTCGGGACCCCCTATTGATGTGGCTTGAAGCTACGTTGGTATTTCCCCAAAGAGGAAGGGATGATGCAGCACAGCGACGGTAGGTATTTCCCTCAGTGATGAAACCAAGGTTATCGAACCAGTAGGACAACCAAGCAACAACACGTAAACGACACCTACACACAAATAACAAATACTCCCAACGTGACGTATTAAAGGGGTTGTCAATCCCTTTCGGGTAACGACGCCAAAAATTGGCAAACGGACGTGAATAAATTGTAGTAGATTGATAGATCGAACACCAAATTAAATAAATAAGAATAAATTGCAGCAATGTATTTTTGTATTTTTGGTTTAATAGATCTGAAAATAAAAGCAAAGGAAAATAGATCTCAAAGGCAAATAATATGAGAAAGAGACCTGGGGGTCGTAGGTTTCACTAGTGGCTTCTCTCGAGAAAAGTAGCGAACGATGGGTAAACGAATTACTGTCGGGCAGTTGATAGAACTTCAAATAATCAAGACGATATTCAGGCAATGACCACTATATAGGCATCACGTCCAAGATTAGTAGACCGACTCCTACCTGCATCTACTACTATTACTCCACACATCGACCGCTATCCAGCATGCATCTAGTGTATTAAGTTCATGGAGAAATGGAGTAATGCAATAAGAATGATGACATGATGTAGACAAGATCTATTTATATAGAAATAGGCCCCCATCGTTTTATCCTTAGTAGCAACGATACATACGTGTCGGTTCCCCTTCTGTCACTGGGATCAAGCACCGTAAGATTGAACCCACTACAAAGCACTGAAGGAAATTTGCCCTAGAGGCAACAATAAAGTTGTTATTTACATTTCCTTATATCATGATAAATGTTTATTATTCATTCCAGAATTGTATTAACCCGAAAGTTGATACATGTGTGTGGATACATAGACAAAACAAAGTGTCCCTAGTATGCCTCTACTTGACTAGCTCGTTAATCAAAGATGGTTAAGTTTCCTAACCATAGACATGTGTTGTCATTTGATGAACGGGATCATAACATTAGAGAATGATGTGATGGACAAGACCCATCGATTAGCTTAGCATAATGATCGTTAAGTTTTATTGCTACTGCTTTCTTCATGACTTACACATATTTCTCGGACTATGAGATTACGCAACTTCCGAATACCGGAGGAACACTTTATGTGCTATCAAACATCACAACATAACTGGGTGATTATAAAGATGTTCTACATGTGTCTCCGAAGGTGTTTGTTGGGTTGGCATAGATCGAGATTAGGATTTGTCACTCCGAGTATCAGAGAGGTATCTCTGGGCCCTCTCGGTAATGCACATCACTATAAGCCTTGCAAGCAATGTGACTAATAAGTTAGTTGCGGGATGATGATTACGAAACGAGTAAAGAGACTTGCCAATAACGAGATTGAACTAGGTATGAGGATACCGACGATCGAATCTTGGGCAAGTAACATACCGAAGACAAAGGGAATAACGTATGTTGTTATTGCGGTTTCACCGATAAAGATCTTCATAGAATATGTAGGAACCAATATGAGCATCCAGGTTCCGCTATTGGTTATTGACCGGAGACGTGTCTCGGTCATGTCTACATAATACTCGAACCCGTAGGGTTCGCACGCTTAATGTTCGATGACGATTTGTATGATGAGTTATGTGTTTTGGTGACCGAAGTTTTTTCAGAGTCACGGATGAGATCACAGACATGATGAGGAGTCTCAAAATGGTCGACAGGTAAATATTGATATATTGGACGATAGTATTTAGACACCGGAATGGTTTCAGAATGGTTCGGGTATTTTTCAGAGTACCGGGGGGGGGGGGGGGGGGGGGTTACCGTAACCCCCCGGGAGAAGTATTGGGCCTACATGGGCTATAGGGGAGAGAGGAGGCAGCTCACAAGGGGTGGCCGCGCCCTCCTCCCATAGGGAGTCCGAATTGTACTAGGGGAGGGGCGCACCGCCCTTTCCTTCTCCTCTTCCCTCTCCCTTCCCTCTCCCCCCTTCCATGAGAAGGACAAAGGGGGGGGGGCAAATCCTACTAGGAGTGGAGTCCTAGTAGGACTCCCCCCTTGGCGCGCCCCTGGTGGCTCGCCTCCTCCTCTCCCTCCTTTATATATGTGGGAAGGGCACCCCTTGGAGACACAACAATTATTCTCTTAGCCATGTGCGGTGCCCCCCTCCACAGTTTACTCCTCCGGTCATAGTGTTGTAGTGCTTAGGTGAAGCCTTGCGCGTATCACATCACCATCACCACGCTGTCGTGCTGACAAAACTCTCCCTCGACCCTCTGCTGGATCAAGTGTTCGAGGGACGTCATCGAGCTGAACGTGTGCTGAACTCGGAGGTGTCGTACGTTCAGTACTAGATCGGGTGGATCGTGAAGACGTTCGACTACATCAACCACGTTAACCTAACGCTTCCGCTTTCGGTCTATGAGGGTACATGGACACACTCTTCCCCCCTCTCATTGCTATTCATCTCCTAGATAGATCTTGCGTGATCGTAGGAATTTTTTTGAAATTGCATACTACGTTCCCCAACAGTGGCATCCGAGCCAGGTCTATGCGTAGATGATATGCACAAGTAGAACACAAAGAGTTGTGGCCGATAATAGTCATACTACTTACCACCAACGTCTTATTTTGATTCGGCGGTATTGTTGGATGAAGTGGCCCGGACCAACCTTACATGACCATGTTCATGAGACCGGTTCCATCGACAGACATGGAACTTGTTTTGCATAAAGGTGGTTGACGAGTGTCTATTTCTCCAACTTTAGTTGAATCGAATTTGACTACGGCTTGTCGTTGTTGAAGGTTAAAATAGCACACTTGACGAAAAATCGTTGTGGTTTTGATGCGTATGTAAGAACGGTTCTTACTAGAAGCCCGTAGCAGCCACGTAAAACTTGCAACAACAAAGTAGAGGACGTCTAACTTGTTTTGCAGGGCATGTTGTGATGTGATATGGTCAAGACATGATGTGATATACGTTGTTGTATGAGATGATCATGTTTTGTAAAAGTTATAGGCAACTGGAAGGAGCCTTATGGTTGTCGCTTTATTGTATGAAATGCAATCGCCATGTAATTGCTTTACTTTATCACTATTCGTTAGCGATAGTTGTAGAAGCAATAGTTGGCAAGACAACAACGACGCTATGATGGAGATCAAGGTGTCAAGCCGGTGATGATGGAGATCATGACAGTGCTTTGGAGATGGAGATCAAAGGCACAAGATGATGATGGCCATATCATGTCACATATTTTGATTGCATGTGATGTTTATATTTTATGCATCTTATTTTGCTTAGTACAACGATAGCATTATAAGATGATCCCTCACTAAATTTCAAGGTATAAGTGTTCTCCCTGAGTATGCACCATTTCTACAGTTCGTCGTGCCGAGACAACACGTGATGATCGGTTGTGATAAGCTCTATGTTCACATACAACGGGTGTAACACAGTTTTGCACGTGTAGAATACTCAGGTTAAACTTGACGAGCCTAGCATATACAGATATGGCGTCGGAACACTGAGACCGAAAGGTCGAACGTGAATCATATAGTGGATATGATCAACATAAGATGTTCGCCATTGAAAACTACTCCATCTGACGTGATGATCGGACATGGTTTAGTTGATATGGATCACGTGATCATTTAGATGACTAGAGGGATGTCTATCTAAGTGGAAGTTCTTAAGTAATATGATTAATTGAACTTTAATTTATCATGAACTTAGTCTTGATAGTTTTTGCATATCTATGTTGTTGTAGATCAATGGCCTGTGCTACCATTCCCTTGAATTTTAATGTGTTCCTAGAGAAAGCTAAGTTGAAAGATGATGGTAGCAACTACGAGGACTAGGTCTGTAACTTGAGGATTATCCTCATTGCCGCACAGAAGAATTACGTCCTGGAAGCACCATGAGGTGCAATGCCTGCTGCAGGAGCAACTCCGGACGTTATGAACGTCTAGCAAGCTAAACCTGATGACTACTCGATAGTTCAGTGTGCCATGCTTTACGGCTTAGAATCGGGACTTCAAAGATGTTTTGAACGTCATGGAGCATATGAGATGTTCCAAGAGTTGAAGTTAATATTTCAAGCAAATGCCCGAGTTGAGAGATATGAAGTCTCCAACAAGTTTTATAGCCGCAAGATGGAGGAGAACAGTTCTGTCAGTGAACACATACTCAGAATGTCTGGGTACCATAACCACTTGAATCAGCTGGGAGTTAATATTCCATTGATAGTGTCATTGACAGAGTTCTTCAGTCACTGCCACCAAGCTATATAGGCTTCGTGATGAACTATAATATGCAAGGGATGGAAAATACAATTCCCGAGCTCTTCGCAATGCTTAAGGTTGCGGAGGTAGAAATCAAGAAGGAGCATCAAGTGTTGATGGTTAAAAATACCACTAGTTTGAAGAAAAAGGGCAAAGGAAAGAAGGGGAACTTCAAGAAGAATAGCAAGCAACTTGCTGCTCCCAGGAAGAAGCCCAAGTCTGGACCTAAGCCTGAAACTGAGTGCTTCTAGTGTAAAGTGACTGGTCACTAGAAGCGGATCTGCCCCATGTATTTGGCGGATAAGAAGGATGGCAAAGTGAAAGGTATATTTGATATGCATGTTATTGATGTGTACCTTACTAATGCTCATAGTAGCACTTGGGTATTTGATACTGGTTATGTTGCTCATATTTGCAACTCGAAACAGGGGCTACAGATTAAATGAGATTGGCTAAGGACGAGGTGACGATGCGCATCGGAAATGGTTCCAAGGTCGATGTGATCACCGTCGGCATGCTACCTCTACATCTACCTTCGGGATTAGTTTTAAACCTGAATAATTGTTATTGTGCCAGGGTTGAGCATGAACATTATATCTGGATCTTGTTTGATGCGAGAGGGTTATTCATTTAAATTAGAGAATAATGGTTGTTCTATTTATATGAGTAATATCTTTTATGGTCATGCACCCTTGATGAGTGGTGTATTTTTGTTGAATCTCGATCGTAGTGATACACATATTCATAATATTGAAGCCAAGAGATGCAAAGTTAATAATGATAGTGCAACTTATTTGTGGCACTGCCGTTTAGGTCATATTGGTGTAAAATGCATGAAGAAACTCCATGCTGATGGGCTTGTGGAATCACTTGATGCTTGTGAACCATGCCTCATTGGCAAAGATGACTAAAACTCTGTTCTTCGGAACAATGGAGTGAGCCACTGACTTATTGGAAATAATACATAATGATGTATGCGGTCCGATGAGTATTGAGCCTCGCGGCGGATATCGTTATTTTCTGACCTTCACATATGATTTGAGCAGATATGGGTATATCTACTTAATGAAACATAAGTCCAAAACATTTGAAAAGTTCAAAGAATTTCAGAGTGAAGTAGAAAATCATCGTAACAAGAAAATAAAGTTTCTATGATCTGATCGTGGAGGCGAATATTTGAGTTATGAGTTTGGTCTTCATTTGAAACAATGTGGAATAGTTTCACAATTCACGCCACCTGGAACACCACAACGTAATTGTGTGTCTGAACGTAGAACGATACTTTATTAGATATCGTGCAATCTATGACGTCTCTTACCGATTTACCACTATCGTTTTGGGGTTATGCTTTAGAGACAGCTGCATTCACGTTAAATAGGGCACCAACTAAATCCATTGAGACGACACCATATGAACTGTGGTTTGGCAAGAAACCTAAGTTGTTGTTTCTTAAAGTTTGGGGTTGTGATGCTTATGTGAAAAAGCTTCAGCCTGATAAGCTTGAATCCAAATCGGTGGAATGCGTCTTCATAGGACACCCAAAGGAAACTGTTGGGTACACCTTCTATCACAAATCTGAAGGCAAGATATTGATACGTCTCCAACATATCTATAATTTTTTATTGTTCCATGGTGTTATATTATCAATCTAGGATGTTTTATAATCTTTCTATAGTCATTTTATATCATTTTTTGGTACTAATCTATTGACACAGTGCCAAGTGCCAGTTGCTATTTTCTGCATGTTGTTTACAACACAGGAAATCAATACCAAACGGAGTCCAAATGCAATGAAACTTTACGGTGATTTTTTATGGACCAGAAGACACCCAATGGGACAAGGCAGTGCCTGGGTATGCTCTAAGGGGAGCACAACCCACACTACTAGGGAAAACCTTATGCACAGAATATTACCAGTAGCGTCGGTCAATAAGAAGCGCTACTACTACTTACCACTAGCGTGTGGCAAACAAACGCGCTGCAGCTAACTTTATAGTAGTATCGTGTCTCCAGGAAGAAGCGCTACAACTACAATTCCCCTATTGTTCTCGCCAGGCTACCAATAGTAGTAGCGAGTTTAAGAAAAGCGCGCTGCTGCTAAAGTTGTTGTAGCAGCGTGTTTTACACAGAAAGCGCTACTGCTAATGAAAGGAAAATAAAATGAAAAACATATAGAAAAGTAAATGAAAATGAAAGAAATAGAAAAAGGGGAAGGAAAATAAATGAAAAATAAAAATAAAGGAGAAAGGCGTAGCAGTAGCGTGCTTTCAAGACAGGCGCTATAGCTAAGTTAGTAGTAGTGCTTTTAGTCGGCCAGCGCTATAGCTAATGTAGCAATAACGCTTTTCCTGGAATGCACTACTGCTATTTTTGACTTAACCGCGCGGTTCTCCTTCCCCACGGCCACTTCCCCCAAATCCCACTCGTTTGCTGTCGCCGTCGTCGCCGCCCTGCATCGCCGTCGGCCGCCGCGCGCTCTCACGTCGCCCTCCGCACGCCCTCGACGCCGCCCCCGACCCCGACCTCGACGCCGCCCTCCTACATCGCCGCCCTCCGCCGCGCGCGCGAGCCTCGACCCCGACTTCGACGCTGCTTGCCCCTCCCTCGGCCGCTCCCTAACTCCGCCGATGCCCGAGGTGAGCATGCCTACACCTCCTCCTCCTCCTCCCCTACCTCTGCCTAGCTAGGGTTCCTAGGGTTCATCAAATTTTAGAGTTCATCAAATTATTAGGGTTCATAAAATTATATGCTAATTAGGGCAACAGTTGTAGATGCTTAATTGTAAACTAGATATTAATTAGGGCAGTAGTTGTAGATGCTTAATTAGTTTTTATGACAAATTCCTAGGGTTCATCAAATGGTGCTTAAGTAGTTGTAGATGCTTAAGTACCTACATAGGGTTCATCTAATATGGCAGTAGTTGTAGATGCTTAATTAGTTTTTTTACTGTTTTTAGTAAGTGTTTAATAGAACTAGTTGAACTAGTTTATTTTTAGTAAGAACTAGTTGAATTAATAGAACTAGTTTATTTTTAGTAAGAAAATTAATAGAACTAGTTGAACTAGTTTATTTTTAGTAAGAACTAGTTTATTTTTATTTATTTTACTATAGAACTAGTTTATTTTTAGTAAGAAAATTAATAGAACTAGTTTATTTTAGGTGTATTTAACAGTTTCTAGGTTGATTCGTTTTGAAGTGGACATGTCATATTTTGAACATTCACATTTGTTGTTATTTTTTTAGTTAAAGCAATTATTCCCTCATCGACATAGACGATGCCTATCCTGCATCCTCGTAGTCGACTCGGCGGAGGACACCCGCTTGATCAGAGGGGCCATGTCCGGGACTGGGCTCCGCCAGGCTGGTATTGGGAGGTGTTACCTACCGGGGGGCGCAGCTTGGTGAGGAGCTAGCTCGTCGTTGACCCGAACCTTCTTTGGTGGCGGTCGCGTGGGCTAGTGACGGTGCGGAGGCTTGAGGACCCCGCAGAGGTGGTACGTCACCGTGTCAGTGAGGAGGACGAGCATGTCCGTCACTACATGGTTGCGTTGGAGGGCAGGTTCTCCAATACTTGGCAGGTTCTTCAGAGATCCCACTGGAGCTATGAACCTGTGATGGTTCCTTCTCTTTGGGTGTCCACCACCCATGCCGATACCCGTCGTTCTCTAGGGTTTTAGCTGTATTAGTGATGTTATATGTATGATTCTATTCAAGATATATTAGTGATAACATTTGACGATGTACGGACACAAGAGATGATTTAGTTTTTCTTATTGAATGCATACTAATTTGAATACTTATTTGTTTTACGATTTGGCTTTGCTTATTGAATGCTCAAATTGGAGAAGTACTCCTATTTTGAATGCTCAAATTGGACCCCACTATGCAAGGCGTATGCATTTTATTAGTTAATAGCTTACAGGGTTTTTGTTTTTGCATAAATCAAGGAGCCCCTCCATCATCCCCGCCGTCGTCCCCGTCACCGACCCCCTCCGACCTCGAGGTGAGACCAGCCAAATCTCCATGTCAATATGACTCCTATAAGATATTTTGAAATGTTTTTGTTCACATTTTCAACCATTGAAATGCAGTGACCATCAAGTTTGAATGCTCATATGATGTAGATAAAAACATGTATATCTTGTGTTGCTCAAATAGGATATGTGCTTGCCCAAGTGGCCGGTCATGTTTGCAGGTTACACCTCCGAGTGGCCTATGTTTTGCCAGAGTGTTGATTAATTTCCATTCCGGCAAATTTCAGGCGCTTGATGTGTCCTTTTTTAGCAAAGGTCATGCCGGATTTTTCCGTGAATTTTGGCATGAATTGTGCTATAATATGTAGGAAATATCGTGGGGATTGAATATCGTGGGGGTTTAATCTTTGAATTATGAACATAGGAAATTTCATCATCGGACGACAAAAGTCTCCCGGGGAAGTGCGACTGGTGCAACGACGACCGAGGTCTGTGCGACAGGCCTCACCTGGACGAAGATCGGCGCTTCAGCATTAAGCTCCAGGAGACCTTCGATGTTGAAATGGTACGCAACGACGAGAAGTGTTTTTTTGTAATTAAGCACGACTTCAACTATTTCAATGTGTAATTTTCATCTTTTACAATTCGACTAGCTTATCCCATGCCATGCAAGACGCTATGTCTTGGAGAGGATGGATTTTGAAGATCATGAAAGTATGGAAACAAAGAAAATTCACCTAAGGACCCATCATGGTATGGATTTTGAAGTAAATCTGTACAATTCTGAGAGCGTAACCCATTTTGGTTGCAGAAATTGGGAAGCACTTTGCAAGATGTATGGTTTTTATGAGGGTATGCTTGTCACCATGGATCTTGGTGATCCTGACATCGCCCAAGACAATATGGACATTTGGGTCCTTGTTGATACGCTTCCAATTCTACCGCTATGTGAGTTTCTCAAACATAGTTATTAAGTAATTTATATTGTTTATTTCAAAATAGTTGATAGCTTATTTCCATCGACAACTTATTTTCATTCTTCAAAGAATGTCCGGAAGATGGTAGACAGAACCTACTACACCGATGGCTCAGAATTTACCTATCAGGAGAAAAATCATCTGATCGCTTTTTGTAGTGATCTTGCGAATTACAATATCTATTATCAAACTCCTTCACATTATGGTCAATACGTGCCACTAGTGCACATGTTGAACTACAGTAACATCCATGGAGATATCATGGTAATATTTTTTACTATTATGACATCCGTGCATGTTTTGCATAAATTCTTCTAAAACTGAACTACATTGCTAACTACGAAGTTATTACTATGTTTTTCAACAGAAAACCCCGAAGGATTGTGTGCCTCATCTGATGTTTCAGAATGGTAGCCTTGATGTTTTGAACATACTGCTAGGTCATCCTACGAATCACACATGTCCATATCAGATTTCTAAAACCGGTGAAGACATGAAAATCAAGAATGGAAAAAATGTATGGACAGTCGCAAGGAGGTACTTGGAAGCAACATTGTGCGAAAGGCAATAATTGGAGACATGATAATCTCCATTCTCCATAATGGAGAGTCAGGGCCTATCTTGTTTTATGCTATTTCACCTAAGAGAAGGTAGTAGGTCCTATGAGAGAGAAGTAGGTCCTATGTACAATGTGTTATTATGTGGTACAATGTGTTAGAGTTGATGATGATGATGAGGAGTTGTGATTATGACTAGTGACCAACTTGCTATATGATGTCTCATTGATGAAAATGATGATCATGAGGAGGTGTTATATGAGAATGATGTATTATGATGATAAGTTGTTAATGATATGTTGATGATGTTGATACATATTATATCATTGGGTGAAAGAACCGCGAATATCCATCCACTTGAAACTAGTCCACGGTTCTTTCACCCAGTGATGTAATAACCCATTATGATGTAAAACAATCTCTAAATTGCTGCTGTATGAAAACATGTATAAAGGTGTACGAATACAACATGAAATAAAAAAGAAATATAATACGGAATAGTAGTAGTAGCACGGGCTACGAGAGGCGCTACTAGTAATTACAAGTAGCGCCCTTCCAAGGAAGCGCCACTACCAAGTGGATATAGCAGTAGCGCGGTTAAGACCACACCACTGCTAACTTTTAGTTGTAGCGCCGTTGAGGGAGTCCTGGATTAGGGGGTGTCCGGACAGCCAGACTATATCCTTTGGCCGGACTGTTGGACTATGAAGATACAAGATTGAAGACTTCATCCCGTGACCGGATAGGACTCTACTTGGCGTGGAAGGCAAGCTAGGCAGTACGGATATGGATATCTCCTCCTTTGTAACCGACCTTGTGTAACCCTAGCCCCTCCGGTGTCTATATAAACCGGAGGGTTTTAGTCCGTAGGACAAGATACAATCATACCATAGGCTAGCTTCTAGGGTTTAGCCTCTCCAATCTCGTGGTAGATCAACTCTTGTAATACTCATATCATCAAGAATAAATCAAGCAGGACGTAGGGTTTTACCTCCATCAAGAGGGCCCGAACCTAGGTAAAACATCGTGTCCCCTGCCTCCTGTTACCATCTGCCTTAGACGCACAGTTCGGGATCCCCTACCCGAGATCCGCCGGTTTTGACACCGACATTGGTGCTTTCATTGAGAGTTCCTCTGTGTCGTCGCCGTTAGGCTTGATGGCTCCTATGATCATCGATAGCGATGCAGTCCAGGGTGAGACTTTTCTCCCCGGATAGATCTTTGTGTTCGGTGGCTTCGCACTGCGGGCCAACTCGCTTGGCCATCTGGAGCAGATCGAAAGTTACGCCCCTGGCCACCAGGTCAGGTTTGGAAGCTTAAACTACACGGCCTATATCGGCGGAGACTTGATCTTCGACGGATTCGAGCCCCTGCCTTGTGCGCCACGCGGTCACGATGAGTACGATTTAACTCTACCATCGGACAGTGTTCAAGAAATCGCACCGCAGCCGCTCCGACCCTCAATTCGGAGCCAGTTGCACCATCCATGGATGGGTGGATAGACCCCTCCACGGAGGCCGTACTCTCTGCGGCGATCGAGCCGAATATCGACCTTACCCTTTACGAGAGCCGTGTTGCCAAACTGCCGGACCCTTCTCCGGCCACAGACTCTGAACCGCCTGTGCCCGTTCCTGTCGAATCCGATTGGGCGCCGATCATGGAGTTTACCTCCGCGGATATTTTTCAGCACTCGCCCTTCGGCGACATACTGAACTCGTTAAGGTCTCTCTCCTTGTCAGGAGGATCCTGGCCGAACTATGTCCGGCAGGATTGGGATGCGGATGACGAAGAAATTCGCCGCCCACCCACCACCCACTTAGAAGCCACTGTCGACGGCTTAACCGACATGCTCGACGTCGACTCCGAAGACATCGACGGTATGGACGACGACGCAGGAGACGAACAGGAACCACTGCCCACAGGGCACTGGACGCCCACTTCATCACATGACGTATACATGGTGGACACACCCAAAGAAAACAACGATGAGGAACGGAAGGACGTAGCGAAGGGTTGTTCCCTCAAGAAGCAGTCAAAGCGGCGGCGTAAACGCCGCTCCAAATCCCGCCTCGGCAGAAATAACGATCATATAGACCCAGCGATAGAGCAGGGTGAACCATCGCCCGACCAGGGCAACACGGGGAATCAAACCGAACAACCCGACTCCGTCGAAGATAACAGTATGGACGACACCACACCGGACAGGCGCCAGGAGCAACATAATGCCCACCAAAGGCTTGTTGCCACGGCGAGGAGTCTAAAAAAACAGAAGCAAAGGCTCAAGGCTGCACAAGACACACTCAAAATCAAATGGAGTGAAGTACTCAACACTGCAGCGAAGTATGACAGTAATCGCCACACCAAGAGCTATCCGAAGCGAAAGTTGCTACCTGAATTTGATGAGGAGGCCTTAGATGCTCCACAATTAAAAAATAAAACGGCCATCCGGTCGGATAGACGACCTCATAGCCAACATAAAGTGGCAAACGATGCCGCACATAAACCAGTACGCGATCCGCGTATGGGCTCGCATCAAAAGGACAGCGCAACCATATCCATCTATGGACCGCGCAAGCACGCTCCAACATACAATGCAACACAACAAACATCCGAACACCACGGTACACCCAAATACAGGGGTGCCGCACACCCCCTATGTTTCACCGACGAGGTGCTGGACCATGAATTTCCAGAGGGATTCAAACCCGTAAGCATAGAGGCGTACGATGGAACAATAGACCCCGGGGTCTGGATTGAGGACTACATCCTCGATATCCATATGGCTCAAGGAGATGATCTCCATGCTATCAAGTACTTACCACTCAAGCTCAAAGGGCCATCTCGGCATTGGCTTAGAAGCCTCCCCGAAAACTCCATCGGAAGCTGGGAAGACCTCGAAGACGCCTTTCGGGCAAATTTTCAAGGGACATATGTCCGACCACCGGATCCAGACCATTTAAGTCATATAACTCAACAGCCTGGTGAGTCAGCCCGAAAACTTTGGAACAGGTTCCTCACTAAAAAGAACCAAATAGTCGACTGTCCGGACGCCGAAGCTTTAGCAGCTTTCAAGCATAACGTTTGAGACGAATGGCTTGCCAGACACCTCGGTCAAGAAAAGCCGAGAACAATGGCAGCATTAACAAGCCTCGTGACCCGTTTTTGCACGGGCGAGGACAGCTGGTTAGCTCGATGCAGCACCAGCGACCCAAGTACATCCGAAGTCAAGGATGGAAACGGGAAGTCACGACGCAACAAGAATAAGCGCCGGAATAAAGAAGACAGCCCGAAGAGCACGGCGGTAAACGCCGGATTTAGAAGCTCTCGGCCAGGTCAGCAGAAGCCGCCCTCCAAAGGCAATAGAGACGAACTGTCCAGCCTAAACAAAATTCTGGACCAAATATGTCAGATCCATAGCACCCCTGATAAACCTGCAAATCATACCCACAGAGAATGTTGGGTCTTCAAACAGTCCGGCAAGCTCAACGCCGAGCACAAGGAGCAGGATACACCAAGCGAAGACGAGGATGAGCCTCGCAAGCAAAGCACAGGGGAACAGAAGAAATTCCCACCAGAAGTCAAAACAGTCAACGTGTTACACGTGATAGAAGGGAGAAACAAAGCGGCACCTTTAGAGAAACATGCCCCAGGGCCTATCACCACGGAGCTCCGCCACTAGTCGTCCCAACCGATCACCTTCGACCATCGGGATTACTCGGCAAGTACCCAGTGTGCAGGATGGGCTGCCTTGGTATTAGATCCAATAATTGACGGATACCACTTCACACGAGTCCTGATGGACGACGGCAGTAGTTTAAATCTGATATATCAGGACACAGTCCGCAAAATGGGGATAGATCCAACAAAAATTTGTCGCAGCAATGCTACCTTTAAAGGAGTAACGCCAGGCCCGGAGGCTCATTGCAGGGGCTCCCTGCTACTAGAGGTTATATTCGGCTTCCCCGATAACTTCCTTAGCGAAAATTTAACTTTCCACGTCGCTCCGTTCCAAAGTGGCTATCAAGCACTACTCGGACGCGAAGCTTTCGCTCGCTTTAACGCAATACCGCATTACGCTTCCCTCAAGCTCAAGATGTTCGGTCCACGTGGCATCATTACAGTAAATGGAAATATTGAGCGCTCCTTGCGCGCCGAAGACGGTGCGGCCGCCTTGGCTGCCGCACACTAAACGGCCTCACCAACTCAAGCATTTGACAGGTCGTTAAGACCACGGACGCGGCTAGACGAGTCCGGCGCAGCTATACGTAATTAATACAGGTTTAATGGCTATACCCCTATTAGAATACAAGGGGCTCAACGCGCGCGAAAAAGTGGCAATAAGGCTCACCTTTACTCATTTTGAACTATATATTGTTTATTTAGTATAACTTAACTTTTGCACGACAACTTTTCAATTAAGTTCCTCTCTTTTTCAGATGACCATCGTGCTACACCCGTCCAGGATACGGCACAATGGAGACACAGGCGCAGACGTGCGACAGGGACCCGTTCCAAGGATTCTTTGTAGATTAAGACCCTGCGCAAACCTTTTTTACTGTCTCTTGTTGATTTACATCCCTCGGATTCTCAGTATAATCGAGAAGGATGCTGACGTCTTGGCATGTGGCCATGCCAGAATAATGCACATACCTGGACACCAGGGGCTTCTTACAAAGGGTACTGTTTAGACCCGGTTTACATCATAAAGACCGAATACCTTAGGGAGTGTTCGGCGTCGGGAGTTTGGCCTTATATGCATCAGCTCCGAATCATGTCTTTGGTCAAATGTTGGGTTTGCCCGGCTCCTGTGTTTTGCTGCCTTACGTTCCGCTCTATCGACTAAGGCGGCACTAGGAGAACTACTGCGATTGTGCCCCGGTTCACCCGGACGAGCACCTCAGTAGAGAAAGCCGAAAACTGACTGTCATGATATAGCGTGAGACTGGTCAACCACTCGATGACCTATTGGAATCTTCGGGATTCCTCCGCATTAACGAAGGGCCGTTTCCTGGCCAGGCATGTACGCACCCCTAATCCGGATGAGTGCGGAGTCACTAGGGGCTATATAGTAGCCCCACTGTCAAACTCCTCTGGCTAAGTGAACGTGTTAAAGCATTATAGTCCGGTTCCCTAGTTCACTGCGCTATCACCTCCTTAATAGGACCAAGACGTTGGATTAAGTGTGAATATGCGTCTTCTGCAAACACCCCCGCATTATATGCGTGGGGGCTGAAGCCGACGACTGCAATCTTTCAGGTTATATACATGTATACATAAACGACCGCACAAGAGGCATCACAATACTTTCGGGCAAAAGTATAAATACAACCTTGATAAATTCAATAAAATGTTGTTTTTACAATGGGAATACATGTCACTCAAACATAACATTCTTCGAGCACTGGGCCTCTATCGAACGAGTGCCCTCAAGAACCTCTTCAAAATAGTGCTCGGCAGCCACTCGGCCTATGGCCGAACCCTGCACCGCGACAGTGGTGGCATCCATCTCCGCCCAGAATGTTTTAACACGGGCAAGGGCCATCCGCGAGCCTTCTATGCACGCCGACCTCTTCATCGCATTAGTGCGTGGCACCGTTGTAGGATCGAAAGTATGTCTAGAGGGGGGGGTGATTAGACTACTTGACCAAATAAAAATCTAGCCTTTTCCCAATTTTAGTTCTTGGCAGATTTTAGCTATCTTAGCAAAAGTCAAGCAATCTCCACGCAATTCAAGCAAGCATGCAAAAGAGTATATGAGCAGCGGGAAGTAAAGCATGCAACTTGCAAGAATGTAAAGGGAAGGGTTTGGAGGATTCAAACGCAATTGGAGACACGGATGTTTTTGTCGTGGTTCCGATAGGTGGTGCTATCGTACATCCATGTTGATGGAGACTTCAACCCACGGAGGGTAACGGTTGCGCGAGTCCACGAAGGGCTCCACCCACGAAGGGTCCATGAAGAAGCAACCTTGTCTATTCCATCACGGCCGTCGCCCACGAAGGACTTGCCTCACTAGAGGTAGATCTTCACGAAGTAGGCGATCTCCTTGCCCTTACAAACTCCTTGGTTCAACTCCACAATCTTGTCGGAGGCTCCCAAGTGACACCTAGCCAATCTAGGAGAGACCACTCTCCAAGAAGTAACAAATGGTGTGTTGATGATGAACTCCTTGCTCTTGTGCTTCAAATGATAGTCTCCCCAACACTCAACTCTCTCTCACAGGATTTGGATTTGGTGGAAAGAAGATTTGAGTGGAAAGCAACTTGGGGAAGGCTAGAGATCAAGATTCATATGGTTGGAATGGAATATCTTGACCTCAACACAAGTGTAGGTGGTTCTCTCTCAGAAAATGTGTATTGGAAGTGTAGGTATGTTCTGATGGCTCTCTCCACGAATGAATAGTGGGTGGAGGGGTATACATAGCCTCCACACAAAATCTAACCATTACACACAATTTGCCAAACTCGGTGGGACCGAATGGTTAAACTCGGTCGGACCGATTCAGCAAACCTAGTGACCGTTAGGATTTTCGGTGGGACTGAGATGCAACTCGGTAGGACCGATATGGTTAGGGTTAGGGCATAACGTAATCTCGGTGTGACCGATTACACAAACTCGGTGGGACCGATTTTGGTAATAAGCTAACCAGAGAGTTGGTCAGCTAAACTCGGTGGGACCGATTCGGCCATCTCGGTGAGACCGAAATGTTACAAAAGGGAAACAGAGAGTTTACATTGCAATCTCGGTGGGACCTATCGCTCATCTCGGTAAGACCGAAACGTTACGAAGGGAAACAGAGAGATTACAATCCCATCTCAGTGAGACCGAGATCCCTATCGGTGAAACTGATTTGCCTAGGGTTTGTGGCAGTGACTATGACATTTGAAACTCGATGGCGCCGGATAGAAAGAATTGGTGGGGACGAGTTTGACTTTTGGTTTAGGTCATATGTGGATGTGGGAAGGTAGTTGAGGATTTTGGAGCATGTCACGAAGCATTTTGAGCAAGCAAGCCATTAAGCAACACCTCATCCCTCCTTGATAGTATTGGCTTTTCCTATAGACTCAATGTGATCTTGGATCACTAAAATATAAAATGTAGAGTCTTGAGCTTTAACCTTGAGCCAAACTTTTTGTCCTTAGAATTTTGAGGGATCCACTTTCCTCATCCATGCCATGCCATTCATTGAGCTTTTCCTGAAATATTAATCTTGGAATAATGTTAGCTCAATGAGCTATATGTTGTTAGGAATTACCAAAACCACCCAGGGATCGTTGCACTTTCAATCTCCCCCTTTTTGGTAATTGATGACAACATATAGATCAAAGCTTTGACAAATGATAATAGGAGTGAAAGATATTGTCGCTTTGAGAAGTATGTGAAAAGCAAGAGCTCCCCCTAAATTTGTGCATATCTTAAGATTTGCTTTGGACTGCAAATGCACGATGAGTTAGGATCATGGGTTACTCTTCCATGTAACATACATCTTGGTGGAGCGCTCAAAATAATAAAGATTGAATACATGCACTCATCACCAAGCAAAGCGAATGATCATATAAGGATAAGTAAGATAATATCATCTAACAAGCATAAGTGTAGCTTATGATCAACCACATGATCATCAATGTCTCACAGATAATAGCATAGTATCTCAAGCAATCAAAAGACAAACAAAGTTCAACCACCAAAGCAAGAGAGAATAAAAAGCAACACTTTCTCGAAGCCTATGATCTATACATGTTTCTCCCCCTTTGGCAACAAGTTACCAAAAAGTTCATAGAAAATGCATAGCACTAAAATGTCTCTCAAGCTTGGTCTTCAGGTGGTGGCGTAGAGATGGCTCCTTGGACGAAGACTTCAGTTGATGTGGATGGAGCGGAAGGAGTTGGTGGTGGAGCTGGTTGCTCTGAAGCTGTAGCTGGTGCAGATGAAGTGGCTCTAGTGTCTGGTACTGGTACTGCAGTTGACCTCTGAGCTCTAGGCACTCTGGCAAATGCATCAATGGTTGTCTTGCCCTTCCTCTCCTGCATATCATCTTGAAGTTGCTCCACAACAGACTGAATCTCAGTTACCTTCACATCCAAGTCATAGAATTTTTGCTCCACGATTCTTTCCAAGCTCTCCTGGTTTTGAGTCAGGGTGGCCAGTCCCTTCTCAATCCTTAGAGTGGATGCAATCAGGTAGCCAAGCTGATCTTGCTTGCTCTTCAGGAGATACCGAGATGCTTCTTCAGTAGTTGGCATCCTTGTAGCCTTTTCAGCTTTTGCCTTCTCCTTCTTGGCTTGTGCGTGCATAGAAGATGGTTCATCCTCATTCATAACCACAATGTTGTCCTCGAAGTCTGGATAGATAGGCATGTGCTCCTTGTCTAGCAGATATGTACCAGTGCCCATTTTGGAGTTGATTAGCTCCTGGATCTATGGGGCATACCCACAACTTCTCTTCTGATCTGCAGCTGTCCTCTTGATAGTTTCAACTATTAGGCTCATGACTTTGAACTTCTGTGGGACATCAAAGATGAGAAGCAAGTTAATTGCATGGCCTCTAATCATCTTGTGATCACCTGACTTTGGCAAGAGAGTGTGCCTGAGGATCCAGTTGATGGTTGGCAAGCCTGACAGAAGGTAATGTACAGATCCAAACTTATGTGTATCAAGAGCAGCATCTGGGATCTCCTTGTACATGTGTGCCATTGTGTTGTGATCCTTCTTCCTGTTGGCATAGACATCCAAGTCATCTTCACTCTCTTTTGGGGCATTGATCAACTTCGCCCATTCAGCAACCGTGGACTGGTACCTCGTACCTTCAGACATCCAGACAATTCTTCCATCTGGGTAGAAATGAGCTGTGGAGTAGAACTGCATGATGAGCTCATCATTCCATTTTGTGAGCTTCTGAGCCACAAACTCATCGACTCCACAAGCCTTGAAACTATCATGTACACCTGGATAGTGATCCTCATTCTCCTTGATGTAGTCCCAGTCGACCCATCTCATGTCACACACTATGGGCTTCTTGTCAAGCAACACTGTATCATAGAAGTCCTGCTGTTCCTTTGTGTGGAACCTGTAATCAACAGCAGTCCTTCTCCTGGTGGCATATGGATCTGACTCTCTCCATAGCGTCAGACCTGAGTCCTTCCTTATCTTCATGTTCTCAGCTACTGGATGAGCATCATTGTGATCTGGGATTTTGGGTTTGAGCTTCCTCAGGACTTGTCCTTCATCATCTTCATCAACAGCAACTTCAGGCACTGGGGCCTGGTTCTTCTCAGCAGCTGGTACACTCCTGGTATTCCTCTTAGGTGCACTCTTGGGCTTGGAGGCTGCTTTGGGTGCTTCTTTGGGCTTTGATGTTGCAGCCCCTGACTTTATAGCATCACCCATCAGCTTTTGTGCCTTGGGTGCTGGTGCAGCAACCTCTTCTTCTTCTTCTTCCATCATGGAAGCCTTTCCAATCACTCTAGCCATGGTCTTCTTGACCATTTCCTTCCTTTTCTTTCCTTCTGCAGCAGGCTCTTTGGGTTTGTATTCCAAAGATGCTTGAGTGGTGGCTCTGACTTTTGACATGGGTTGTCTTCCTGCTGGCCTTTTGATCTTCATCCCTGGCTTAACTGCAGCTGAGCTGTACTCCTTCTTGAGCACTTTCTTCTTTGATGTGGCATCATCCTCAGTGGCCACATAGTCTTCATCCTCAGACTCTGAAGTTTTCTTCTTCCTTGTTCTGGTGGCAGCTTTGGGCAAGTTGCTGGGAGTGCTCCTGCTTCCATGATCTGAGCTGCTAGAGGGACTAGTGCCCTCACTCATGTGAACCTGCTCCTCTTCCTTGTTCTGACTGTCACTCTGATCAGACATGATGCAAACACTGACAGCTGACCCTGTGAATAGATTATAGATGAGGTAGAGTGGATGAGCATCAAAAAATACAGAGGTTTTTGCAAAAGAATGAATCAAAAACTTAGTTTTAGTTTTCCTTAGAAAGCATTTCGGATCAACCGATTTGTAAACTCGATGATACCGAAGTAGCTGTTGGACCCAAAACTAGTGAACTCAGTCAGACCGAGTCACAGTTCGGTGGCACCGAGACTGCTAGGGTTTCACAAAGTCCTGAACTCGGTCATACCGATTTGCAATTCTTGGTCAGACCGAAAATTACATGTGCGATGGCCTGAGCCGAATCGGTGGTACCGAGTTCCACAACTAGGTGGGTCCGAGATGGTTTCGGCGGAAACCTAACCCTAAATTTTCAATTCACGACTAAACTACGGAGTGTTTTGACTGGATAAGAATGATCTCAATCGTGGCAAGATACATGGCGAGAACAATGTGCTAGGAATCAGATAGGGATAGCACAGTGATCGACTTCATACCCTAGTTCGGCGATGAACTCGCTACGGTAGCAACGACGGGGATGATTCCCGTTGACGGCGGCGGAGACCAGCGGCAGGAGGCGGCTGGCGATGAGGAAGACGACCCGAAGACCCTGGAGGCAGAGCGGGCTAAGCACGGGTCGAGGAGGTTCGGAAAGTTTTCCAAAATTTGACCCGTGGGTATATATAGCCCGACCCTGTCGGTGTGACCGAGTGGAACAACTCGGTGGCACCGAGATTCATAACTGCAATCAGTTACTGAAACTCGGTGTGACCGAAAGGTTCAAATTGGTTGCACCGAGATTGAAAACCTAGATCGACTTAGTGATCTCGGTATGACCGAAATGGATGAATCGGTCAGACCGAAACGCACAAAGAAGTTTTGGAAGTTTAAGTCTATGACGAATCGGGGACTCCGAGTGCTCCTCACACAGAGTGGTTCGAATCTGACTTGATCAAATTTTGTGATGTAGCATGAATAGAGTTTGAGACGAGAAAAGCATAGATAGCTAGAGAGGGTTCTTAGGCATTCTTGTCCATCCACTTGGCAAAAGAAAAGAAAACCAATCAATCAAAACAACAAGTGGATGTCCTCGAATGAGTAAAATATGCAATCAACATGCTCACACAATAAAATGGCAATTGAAATATGTGGCAAAGCATGCACAACCAATTCTAGCATCTATCAAACAATTTGCGATGACTAGGTCATCTATATATGAGTATATTGACTTAGGAGTCAAATGAGAACATTTGACCATAGGTCATACTCATCGTTTAAGCACAAGTGGGGTTACCACTTTTACATAAAGCATTGTTGTGTTCACACCATTAGAGTTGCTTTAGCTCAATTCTTAGAGTAAAGCTCCCCCTAGATGTGAGATCCCCCCTAAGAGGGATGAACTAACCTTGGGTTTTGTCGATGATGACTTCATGTAGATGTTGAAGATGTGGATGCTCAATGTTGATGTAGATCATTTGAAGCTATCCATTGGAGTGAGTTGCACTTTCAATACCTACACGGGTTAGTCCCACAAGGAACAAACAAGGATATCCATAGACATAAAGTGATGCACACATAAGATGATGTCTATGAAAGCTTTTAGGTTACCTTGTCCCTTGTCTTACCAACAAGAGGGTTTGTGACTCCTTGAACTAGTGCAAGATGTGGAATTTGATTGCACTTGTTCTTGCCAAGATGATAAGAGTGAAGTATGTTGGCGGAGTCACCCTCAAGAACTCCCTAGTTCTACTTCTTCGGGATCCACACCATCTTGATGGGAATCCTCGGTGTTGTAGTTGTACTTGATGAAGTGGAACTTGAAGTAGTCTTGGGAACCCACTTGACCAAGGCCTTAGGAGCTTCTTGAAATGCATCAATTTCCTCTTGAAGCTTGTCCTTGCCTTTTTGCTTGTGGTATTGTGGTGGAAGATCATCTTGAGCTTGTGTCCCTTTCAAAGAATTAGGATCATACTTCTCTTGTTGAGGAACAAACTTCGTCTTGGGGTATTGATCTTCTTCCCACTCAACTCCATTGGCGTTGAACTTTCGTTCAAAACCAACACCTTGATTCTTCCGGTGCCTTCCTTGCTTGCGTACAATTTCCTCAAATTGCTTACTTCCGGCAAGGCTCTTGTAAACACCTTTCTCTATAATTCCCTTCAATAAGCTATTTTCTTGCTCAAGTGTAACTTGGCTAAGAGAATCATTAGTGGAATCAAGAGAACTACTAGAAGCAACAATATTGGATTTAGCATGATTATTGTTACTACTAGAGGAAGAATCTTTCTTGTTCTTGTTACTAGACTTGACTTGAGGAATGTAAGTGGATAAGAGTAAACGCTTGGCAATGTAAGAAGAACTTCTCTTACGAAGATCATCATTGATTGCTTTTAAGAACTCATGCTCTTGCTCAAGGTTGAGCTTTTCAAAGCGTAATTTCTCATGAGTCCTTAAAAGTTCTTGATGATCTCCTAAGATAGTTTCATGAGCTAACTTAAGAGTGTTTAGTTCTTTAGTTAGAGACTCAATCTTCTCCTTATCATTGTCATTCGTTTTATCTTGATTAGCATGATTAATTGACGTTTCATCACATTATTCATCACTAGAGTTGTCAACAAGTAAATCATCATCACCTAACAAGTCATCTTCATCACTATTGAAATCAACATACTCGGGGTGTGATACCTTTGGGCCTTTAGCCATGAAGCATGTTCCAACTCCTTCATTTGGTGAGTCAAATATGTCGTAGGAGTTGGTTGTCACAAGTGCTAGACCGGCAACACCTTCATCTTGAGTATATTCGGAGTCGGAGTGATAGCTTCTCTCGGAGTGGTTGTCGGAGTCAGAGCCGGATACCCATTCACCAACATGAGCTTGATGTCTTCGTTTTGTGTAGCTCCTTGATGACTTGTCCTTTCTTTACGAATCCTTGCTTCTCCGTGAGGGTCTTCGTTCATAACGATCATCTCTACTCCTTCTTTCTCTAGATGGTGATTCTTCTCTTCTACTTCTTCTCTTGGGAGAATCTTCTCTTCTCTTGTAGGGGGGCGTACACTCATTGGAATAGTGTCCGGGCATTCCATAATTGTAGCAGTTTCGCTCTCGACTAGAAGATCTTTTGTCATTGTAGGACCTTGACTTGGACCTTCTCTCTTTGCTTCTACTCTTGTAGAACTTGTTGAAGTTCTTCACCATTAAGCTCAATTCTTCATTGAAGGTTTGTTTCTCACTCGATGATGTGGGGGCTTGACATGAGGCTTTGTAAGCACCACTTGATTTGTTGTGAAGTTCCTCTTTATCCTTGAGTGACATCTCATGAGCAACAATTCTTCCGATGACTTCCGTTGGCTTGAGATCTTTGTAATTTGGCATCATTTGGATCAATGTGCACACGGTATCATATTTTCCATCCAAGGCTCTTAGGATCTTCTTGATGATGAATCTATCTGTCATCTCTTCACTCCCTAAGCCGGCAATCTCATTTGTGATAAGAGCAAGCCTAGAGTACATTTCAGCAACACCTTCACCATCCTTCATTTTGAACTTGTCAAGTTGACTTTGAAGCACATCCAATTTGGATTCCTTGATGGAGTCGGTACCTTCGTGCATATCAATCAAAGTATCCCAAATTTCCTTTGCATTCTTAAGACGGCTGATTTTGTTGAATTCTTCGGGGCACAATCCGTTGAAGAGGATATCACAAGCTTGAGCATTGTATTGCAGCATCTTCAACTCTTCCGCGGTGGCTTCACGGTTCGGTTCTTTCCCGTCAAAGAATTCACCTTGCAAGCCAATACACACAATAGGCCAAACGGCGGGGTTATGTCCAAGAATATGCATTTTCATCTTATGCTTCCAACTAGCAAAATTAGTGCCATCAAAGTAAGGACCTCTACGGTGATAATTTCCCTCGCTAGACGCCATACTCTCCTAGGTTGTGAAATCAAAGCAAATGGAGACCAAAGCTCTCATACCACTTGTAGGATCGAAAGTATGTCTAGAGGGGGGGTGATTAGACTACGTGACCAAATAAAAATCTAGCCTTTTCCCAATTTTAGTTCTTGGCAGATTTTAGCTATCTTAGCACAAGTCAAGCAATCTCCAGACAATTCAAGCAAGCATGCAAAAGAGTATATGAGCAGCGGAAAGTAAAGCATGCAACTTGCAAGAATGTAAAGGGAAGGGTTTGGAGGATTCAAATGCAATTGGAGACACGGATGTTTTTGTCGTGGTTCCGATAGGTGGTGCTATTGTACATCCATGTTGATGGAGACTTCAACCCACGGAGGGTAACGGTTGCGCGAGTCCACGAAGGGCTCCACCCACGAAGGGTCCACGAAGAAGCAACCTTGTCTATTCCATCACGGCCGTCGCCCACGAAGGACTTGCCTCACTAGAGGTAGATCTTCACGAAGTAGGCGATCTCCTTGCCCTTACAAACTCCTTGGTTCAACTCCACAATCTTGTCGGAGGCTCCCAAGTGACACCTAGCCAATCTAGGAGACACCACTCTCCAAGAAGTAACAAATGGTGTGTTGATGATGAACTCCTTGCTCTTGTGCTTCAAATGATAGTCTCCCCAACACTCAACTCTCTCTCATAGGATTTGGATTTGGTGGAAAGAAGATTTGAGTGGAAAGCAACTTGGGGAAGGCTAGAGATCAAGATTCATATGGTTGGAATGGAATATCTTGACCTCAACACAAGTGTAGGTGGTTCTCTCTCAGAAAATGTGTATTGGAAGTGTAGGTATGTTCTGATGGCTCTCTCCACGAATGAATAGTGGGTGGAGGGGTATACATAGCCTCCACACAGAATCTAACCGTTACACACAATTTGCCAAACTCGGTGGGACCGAATGGTCAAACTCGGTCAGACCGATTCAACAAACCTAGTGACCGTTAGGATTTTCGGTGGGACTGAGATGCAACTCGGTAGGACCGATATGGTTAGGGTTAGGGCATAACGTAATCTCGGTGTGACCGATTACACAAACTCGGTGGGACCGATTTTGGTAATAAGCTAACCAGAGAGTTGGTCAGGTAAACTCGGTGGGACCGATTCGCTCATCTCGGTGAGACCGAAATGTTACAAAAGGGAAACAGAGAGTTTACATTGCAATCTCGATGGGACCGATCGCTCATCTCGGTAAGACCGAAACGTTACGAAGGGAAACAGAGAGATTACAATCCCATCTCGGTGAGACCGAGATCCCTATCGGTGAAACCGATTTGCCTAGGGTTTGTGGCAGTGACTATGACATTTGAAACTCGGTGGCGCTGGATAGAAAGAATCGGTGGGGCCGAGTTTGACTTTTGGTTTAGGTCATATGTGGATGTGGGAAGGTAGTTGAGGATTTTGGAGCATATCACTAAGCATTTTGAGCAAGCAAGCCATTAAGCAACACCTCATCCCTCCTTGATAGTATTGGCTTTTCCTATAGACTCAATGTGATCTTGGATCACTAAAATATAAAATATAGAGTCTTGAGCTTCAAGCTTGAGCCAAACTTTTTGTCCTTAGAATTTTGAGGGATCCACTTTCCTCGTTCATGCCATTCCATTCATTGTGCTTTTCCTGAAATATTAATCTTGGAATAATGTTAGCTCAGTGAGCTATATGTTGTTGGGAATTACCAAAACCACCCAGGGATAGTTGCACTTTCAACCGCACCAAGGAACTGTTGCACCAAGGTAAAATAGTTGTTCGGCTTTGGCCTTTCCGGCCACAGATGATCCACGACAGACCTCATGGCAAGTCCAGACAATCTATTGAGTTCGGCCCATTCGACAAGCTGATGAGTCAATGGAAGCGGACGCTCTGGAACGTTAAATTGCGACCAGAACAGCTTGTCCACTTCACGATCTGTTTGATCTCGGAAGTATTTGGCCGCATCGACAGCGCTCGCCGCCAGGTCCAGATATGCGTCGGCCGAACTCCACAGCCGATCCGGAGGGGCATACCGCGGATCTCCGAACTTCCTCCGCAGCATAAAAGGCTTCCCAGCCACAATGTCCCCGGCTTCACGCAGTTCCTCCTTCTTTGCTCTCATTGCAGAGCGGGTGTCTTTGGTCGCCATTGTGGCCTTTTCGAGGTTCGTAGCCTTCGCCCGGTTTTCTTCTTCAAGAAACTGGCAGCGGTCGGCAGTGTCTTTTAACTTCACAACCATTTTGGCCATCTTCTCTTTTCTCTCGCTATGCGCGGCCTTCTCGGCTCTCAACTCTTCGGTCGCCTTCAAAGCGGAAGCATTACTACTCCTTTCTTGCTCCTTGGCTCGGGCAAGCTCCGTCCGCAGGGCCTCCACGGTGGCAGCTCCATCTGCAGTCACAACATATTAAAGAAACTGGCATCACGCTGCTCTCACTATGTGACATTCACTATAAACATCACCTACCCTATGCCTCGTCAAGCCGCTTGTTAACAAGCTCGATGTCGGCATCCGCCGCATCCAGTCGTCGCTTTAGTTCGGCAACCCCATCAGTCTGGCTAGCCACCGGAGCTTCAGACACCTGCACATAAAGGCGGTCTGGTTATTACCTGGGACTATGATCCTCTATTCGCCGCCGTTCTCAACGACAACCAGAGTCTCAGGGGCTACTATCTACACAGGGCACACCTAAAAATATGCGGTACCATCACAAATGTATATCATTTCGCGTACCTCAAAGCCCGTCAGTACACTCATAAAGGCTTCATGCAACCCGCTTTCGGCGGACGAAATCCTTTCAATCACTGTACGCATCAATGCACGGTGCTCTTCTGAGATAGTCGCTCGCTCTAGAAGATCCTTCAATACGTCTGACCGCATACCAGATGGTGCCGAACTCTTTTGATTGCTCTCTTCAAGAGCCGGATACTGAGGGCTTCGGGTGACCATGGGATTACCTTCTGGCCTTACCAGATCTGGAGAAACTCTCCGTGATGACACTTCAAGGTCGCCCGCTTCTTGAGCTGGGGATCCGGGGGAGGCATTTCGCTCTCCATCATCTCCAGAAGAAGATCCCCCGAAGACGAGCTCTGCTGAGAAGGGCTCAAATCCGAACTGGAAGATAAATGCTTCGGTTGTGGTGGGCACATCCTTGGCCGGACCCCAGCTCAGCCCCCTGCTGATCCACGACATCAGTTGTGGTGGAGGGCCCGAGCGAAAGGTGGGGGAAGCTACCCACTTGGAACTTCTGGGAGCTGTGACATAAAACCACTCCCGTTGCCACAATCCGGACACCTCTGGAAAGGAACCCTTTGGCCATGGAGCTCCAGCGATCTTGCTTATTAATGCGCCTCCGCACGCTGCATGCTGCCCCTCGACCATCTTCGGCTTCACATCAAAGGTCTTAAGCCACAGACGGAAGTGAGGGGTAATGCGGAGGAAGGCCTCACATACGACAATGAATGACGAGATGTGAAGAAGGGAATTCGGGGCCAGATCGTGAAAATCTAGCCCGTAATAGAACATCAGACCCCTAACGATGGGATCCAGAGTGAGGCCTAGTCCTCGGAGGAAGTGGGAGATGAACACGGCGTCTTCGTTGGGTTCAGGAGTGGGGACCACCTGCCCTCGGGCAGGCAGCCGATGCGAAACTTCGGCGGTCAGGTATCTGGCCTTCCTCAACTTCTTGATATCCTCTTCCGTGATGGAGGAGGGCATCCACCGGCCCTGGAGGCTGGATCCGGACATGATTGAAGGTCTGAAGCACCTGACCTGGGCTTTGGGTGTTAGAACTCAAGGCGGGGGAAGGATTCGATTGAGCACGGGAGGAAAAAAGTAAAAGCCTTGTCCCTTTATAAAGATGGTGAATATCAAGCGTCCTCCTCATGGCCGTTTGGGACTTGCCTAAAATCTAGGAGTCCTAGGCGCGGTTGGGTTACCCACGGCCATATTGATGAGAATCCCGTAATAAGGGGGACACGATCTCTGCTTTGACAAGACGTGTCAAGAAACTGCCTCGCGTTATGTGCGGGGCTAGTTAAAGAAAAACGGTTCGAATAATCACCGAGCCATGGCATGATGTCATGTTGCCAAAACGTGTCAGCAGATTAGATTTGTGGAAATATTATTCTCTCTACGGTGGTATGTGGAACTTATTTTGCAGGGTCGGACACTATCCTTTTATTCAAACTCTTCTGTGGTGTATTCGGAGGAGGAACCCGCCTTGCAATGCCGAAGACAACACTGCGCGCCGGACTCATCGTCATTGAAGCCTGGTTCAGGGGCTACTGAGGGAGTCCTGGATTAGGGGGTCTCCGGGCAGCCGGACTATATCCTTTGGCCGGACTGTTGGACTATGAAGATACAAGATTGAAGACTTTGTCCCGTGACCGGATAGGACTCTACTTGGCATGGAAGGCAAGCTAGGCAGTACGGATATGGATATCTCCTCCTTTGTAACCGACCTTGTGTAACCCTAGCCCCCTCTGGTGTCTATATAAACCGGAGGGTTTTAGTCCGTAGGACAATATACAATCATACCATAGGCTAGCTTCTAGGGTTTAGCCTCTCCGATCTCGTGGTAGATCAACTCTTGTAATACTCATATCATCAAGAATAAATCAAGCAGGATGTAGGGTTTTACCTCCATCAAGAGGGCCCGAACCTGGGTAAAACATCGTGTCCCCTGCCTCCTGTTACCATCCGCCTTAGACGCACAGTTCGGGACCCCCTACCCGAGATCCGCCGGTTTTGACACCGACAGCCGTACTACTAGCGCCGCCGCCCCCGCGCTACTAGTAGGCCTAAAACTCGTGCTACTGCTAGGCTTTTCCCTAGTAGTGCCAGCAGAGTGCGCCAGGTGGCCCAGGCGCGCCCTGGTGGGTTCTGCCCACCACGGGTACCCCCGGACCACCTATTTACTCTATAAATACTCCAATGTTCTAGAAACCCTAGGGGAGTCGACGAAAATCAACTCCAGCCGCCGCAGAGTCCAGAACCACCAGATCCAATCTAGACACCATCACGGAGGGGTTCACCACCTCCATTGGTGCCTCTCCGATGATGCGTGAGTAGTTCTTTGTAGACCTTCGGGTCCGTAGTTAGTAGCTAGATGGCTTCCTCTCTCTCGTTTGATTCTCAATACAATGGTCTCTTGGAGATCCATATGATGTAACTCTTTTTTCTGTGTGTTTCTTGGGATTGGATGAACTTTGAGTTTATGATCAGATCTATCTTTCTATATCCATGAAAGTTATTTGAGTTTCTTTGATCTCTTATATGCATGATTGCTTATAGCCTCATATTTCTTCTCCCATATTTGGGTTTTGTTTGGCCAACTTGATCTATTTATCTTGCAATGGGAAGAGGTGCTTTGTAGTGGGCACGGTCTTACGGTGCTTGATCCTAGTGACAGAAAGGGAACCAACACGTATGTATCGTTGCTACTAAGGATAAAACGATGGGGGTCTATCTCTACATAGATAGATCTTGTCTACATCATGTCATCATTCTTATTGCATTACTCCGTTTCCCCATGAACTTAGTACACTAGATGCATGTTGGATAGCGATCGATGTGTGGAGTAATAGTAGTAGATGTAGGCAGTAGTCGGTCTACTAATCTTGGACGTGATGCCTATGTAATGATCATTGCCTGTATATCATCATGATTATTTGTAGTTCTATCAATTTCCCAACAGTAATTTGTTTACCCACCGTTTGCTATTTTTGTCGAGAGAAGCCCCTAGTGAAGCCTACGGCCCCCGGGTCTCTTTCTCATATTATTTGCCTTCGCGATCTATTTTATTTGCATTTTATTTTCAGATCTATTAAACCAAAAATACAAAAAAACCTTGCTGCAATTTATTCTTATTTGTTTTATTTGGCGTTTGATCTATCAATCTACTACAATTTATCTCATGTCCGTTTGCCTATCTTGGGGCGCCGCTACCCGAAAGGGATTGACAAGCCCTTTTACACATCGGGTTGCGAGTATTTGTTATTTGTGTGTAGGTGTTGTTTACGTTGTGTTGCTTGGTCCTCCTACTGGTTCGATAACCTTGGTTCCATATATGAGGGAAATACCTACCACTGTTGTGCTGCATCATCCCTTCCTCTTTGAGGAAATACCGACGTAGCTTCAAGCCGCCATCAAAAGGAATTTCTGGCACCGTTGTCGGGGAGGATCATCTACATATACCAGGTTCCTAATCACAAATCTCATCTCCTCGCAATATACATTATTTGCCATTTGCCTCTCATTTTCCTCACCCCCACTTCACAAAAATTTGACGTTTTATTCGCCCATCTTTTTCGTTCGCTGTTTTCTAGCCAGATCTATCCGTGTTCTTGCCCTCTAGTCATAATGGCTAGCGTGCCTACCCCTCCTTTGTCACCATATTTTGAAGTTCTTTACTTCAAGCAAAGACAAGGAGAAAATTTGAAAGATGCTTGGTATAGGCTTATGGAATCTTATCATATTTGCAATTTAAAGAGGATGCTAAGATCCTGCTTCGTAATTTTTTCATAGGATTGGCTTTGCATCATAGAAAACTCCTAGATTTTGCCACTAAAGGGAATTTTATTGAGCTTTATGCCAATGCCGCCTATCAAATTCTAGAAGGAATTTTGGGTGTTCCACCTCAAAAGAAGGGGTTTTCTTTTACCCCAGAGGGAGTTCAAATGTTAGACAAACTTGGTGATTTGCATAAACACATGGCTGAATTACAAAAATATAACGAACCCCTCAAACATCTCAATGGTAGTATCAATCGCATGAATACCTTGATTACTCTTTGCAACAAGCGATTGGATATTTTGGATCTAAAGATAGTTTCTTTTCCTGAAAATTTAGGGAAGCGCAAAGAGCCTCCCGGGTTTGAGAAAATCCTCACCAAAGTAGCCAAGACTACAGACGACAAAACTTAGATCCCTGCTTTATGCCTAGCTAAGGGCGTAAAAATATAGCGCTTGTTGGGAGGCAACCCATGAATAAAATTTATTTTTGCTTTTTGTTTTCTATTCTTGAGTGTTAGCACAATTATGCTACTGTTATGATTGTGTTTTTTGTGTTTTAATTAGTGTTTGTGCCAAGTGAAGCCTTTAAGATATTCTTGGGTGATAGTTGTTTGATCTTGCTGAAAAACAGAAACTTTTGCGCTCGCAAAAATAATTTTCATTTTTAACCAGAGAGCGATAAAATACGAATTCCTTTTTCAGTAGATTACTATACAAATTGCCCAGGACATCCTAATTTTGCAGAGTTTTTGGAGCTACATAAGTATTCGAATTATCCAAATTGCTACAGACTGTTCTGTTTTTTGACAGATTCTGTTTTCTTTGCGTTGTGTGCTTGTTTTGATGGCTCTATGGTTTTCTTTGATGAGTTTTGGCCATAGAAAAGTTGGAATACAGTAGATATAATGCAAGAACAAAATATGAATTGGTTTTCTACAACACTTATAGTAGTGATTTATTTTCTTATACCAACGGATCTCACGAAGTGTTTTGTTGAGTTTTGTGTGATTGAAGTTTTCAAGTTTTGGGTTTTCTTACGATGGATGAAGGAATAAGGAGTAAGAAGAGCCAAAGCTTGGGGACGCCCCGGCATCCCAAGCTATTATCCAAAAGAGAGCAAGCAACTAAGCTTGGGGATGCCCCGAGTGGCATCCCCTCTTTCTTCTTACGACCATCGGTATTTTACTCGAAGCTATATTTTTATTCGTCACATACTATGTGTTTTGATTGGAGCGTCTTGTATGATATGAGTCTTTGCTTGTTTTTTGTGTATTAAGTCTTGATTCCTTGCTGGACACACCTATTTGAGAGAGCCAAAATTATGTCATGACTTGTTAGAATTTCTCTCTATGCTTCACTTAAATTTTTATGAGCTATGGATTTGCTCTAGTGCTTCACTTACATCTTTTTCACACGGTGTGCTTTAGTATTTTTGAAGAAATGCTCTCTTGCTTCACTTAGATTTATTTGAGATTTAGTAAAATTTTCAAGAAATTCTCTCTTGCTTCACTTAAATTAATTTGAGAGAAGGAAATATTATGCTCATGATCTTCACTTATATTTGTTTGATCTTATCAAAAGCAACACATGCAAATTAGTCCCGAAGTGATAGATATCCAAGAAGTATATAATAAAAACTTTCATGAAGATCATTGGATAAAATAAGTTTGTCTCCTAGTAATAGTTTTGAGATATGATGATGTGATATGTGAGTCATCTCGATGAGTAATTATGCTTTAGTAAGAATATTGGTGTTAAGGTTTGTGATTCCCTATGCAAGCACGAAAGTCAATAGTCATGCAATGAAATTATATCCTACTTGTGGTGCATTATTCGGTGTTAATTATGTTGAATGCTCGCTTATGAGTTATTCGTTTCTTGGTTTGTCGCTTCTCAATCTTCTTCTAGCCTTCATTTTGCACTAAGTATGATCACTACTTGTGCATCCAAAATCCTTTAAACCAGTTTTGCCACATGAGTCCACTATATCTACCTATATGCGGTATTCTTTTGCCGTTCTAAGCAAATTTATATGTGCCATCTCTAATTTTCAAAATAAACTTCTTTTTTGTGTGTTCGTACTGCTCGCGAAGCGGTGAGGGGTGTCTAATATTTTCCATGCTAGATGTGTTATTCTCACGATGAGTGTTTATTCACTTGTCATTGCACGAGAGTAAGGCAAAGGTATTAGGGATGCCTAGTCCCGAAATGAAAAATGAATTTAATTTATGTTGTCAAATAATAAATTCCTTGGAAAGTGTTGGTATGGAAGGCACCCATGGATATGGTTAGCCATGGAAAGTGATAGTATGGTGGAAAAAGGAATAAACTTTATTTTCTGTTTGGGAATCACGTATGATATATCTAGCATGGAAAGTGTTGGGAACTCTAAGTTGTTTTTGTTGGTGGGAAGGACACACCTCCCAAAATGTTTTTATCTCTAAGTTTTTCGATTTGAGCTCTGACACCTCTACAAATCCCTACTTCCCTCTGCGAAGGGCCTTTCTTTTACTTTATGCAATTTTTATTTTTGAATTTGAGTCTCCATCTTCTCTTGTAAAAGCACCAACTAGGGGGCACTATGATCGTACTTGAGCATTGGGTGAAGTTAATATGCGAGTGTGTTTCACGAATGGATCAGTGATTGAGCATGATGGGCTAGGGATAGCTAATTTTAGCGTTGATATTTTGAAAGACATGGTTGCTTGTTGACATGCTTGAGTATTTAAGTTATCATGTCAAAACTAGACTATTGCTTTGAACAATATAAAAGTCCAAATGTCCATGCTATAAAGAAAACAATATGATATGACATGACATGTTAGGCAACATTCCACATAAAAATACTATTTTTATCACTTACCTACTCGACGACGAGCAGGAGTTAAGCTTGGGGATGCTGATACGTCTCCAATTTATCTATAATTTTTGATTGTTCCATGATGTTATATTATCAATCTTGGATGTTTTATAATCATTTTATAGTCATTTTATATCATTTTTTGGTACTAATATATGGACATAGTGCCAAGTGCCAGTTGCTCTTTTCTGCATCTTTCTTACATCGCAGGAAATCAATACCAAATGGAGTGCAAATGCAATGAAACTTCATGGAGATTTTTTATGGACCAGAAGACACCCAATGGGCCAAGGCAGCACCTGGGGGTGCTCCAAGGGGAGCACAACCCACCAGGGCACGCCAGGAGGCCCAGGCGCACCCTGGTGGGTTGTGCCCACCTCGGGTGCCCCCCGGACCACCTCTTTACTCTATAAATGCCTCAATATTCCGGAAACCCTAGGGGAGTCGATGAAAATCAATCCCAGCCGCTGCAGAGTCCAGAACCACCAGATCCAATCTAGAAACAGTCACGGAGGGGTTCACCACCTCCAGTGGTGCCTCTCCGATGATGCGTGAGTTGTTCTTTGTAGACCTTCGGGTCTTTAGTTAGTATCTAGATGGCTTCATCTCTCTCATTTGATTGTCAATACAATGGTCTTTTGGAGATCCATATGATGTAACTCTTTTTGCGGTGTGTTTGTTGGGATAGGATGAACTTTGAGTTTATGATCAGATCTATCTTTCTATATCCATGAAAGTTATTTGAGTTTCTTTGATCTCTTATATGCATGATTCCTTATAGTCTCGTATTCCTTCTCCGATATTTGGGTTTTGTTTGGCCAGCTTGATCTATTTATCTTACAATGGGAAGAGGTGCTTTGTAGTGGGTTCAATCTTACGGTGCTTGATCCCAGTGACAGAAAGGGAACTGACACATATGTATCATTGCTACTAAGGATAAAACGATGGGCTCTATCTCTACATAGATAGATCTTGTCTACATCATGTCATCGTTCTTATTGCATTACTCCGTTTCTCCATGAACTTAATACACTAGATGCATGCTGGATAGCGGTCGATGTGTGGAGTAATAGTAGTAGATGCAGGCAGGAGTCGGTCTACTAATATTGGACGTGATGCCTATGTAATGATCATTCCCTGGATACCGTCATGATTATTTGAAGTTCTATCAATTTCCCAACAGTAATTTTTTTACCCACCGTTTGCTATTTTTCTCGAGAGAAGCTACTAGCGAAACCTACGACCGCCGGGTCTCTTTCTCATATTATTTGCCTTCGCGATCTATTTTATTTGCCTTTTATTTTTCAGATCTATTAAACCAAAAATACAAAAATACCTTGCTGCAATTTATTCTTATTTATTTTATTTCGCATTCGATCTATCAATCTACTACAATTTACCTCACGTCCGCTTGCCTATCTTGGGGCGCCGCTACCCGAAAGGGATTGACAACCCCTTTTACACGTTGGGTTGTGAGTATTTGTTAGTTGTGTGCAGGTGCTATTTACGTTGTGTTGCTTGGTCCTCCTATTGGTTCGATAACCTTGGTTTCATATATGAGGGAAATATCGGCCGCCGTTGTGCTGCATCATCCCTTCCTCTTTGGGGAAATACCTACGTAGGTTCAAGCCGCCATCAGATATTTGTTGCTAAGAATGGATCCTTTCTAGAGAAGGAGTTTCTCTCGAAAGAAGTGAGTGGGAGGAAAGTAGAACTTGATGAGGTAGTTGTACCTTCTCTCGAGTTGGAAAGTAGTTCATCATAGAAATTAGTTCCAGTGATGCCTACACCAATTAGTGAGGAAGTTAATGATGATGATCATGAAACTTCAGATCAAGTTACTACCAAACCTCGTAGGTCAACCAGAGTACATTCTGCACCAAGGTGGTACAGTAATCCTATTCTAAAAGTCATGTTACTAGACCATGACGAACCTACGAACTATGAGGCAGCGATGATGAGCCCAGATTCCGCGAAATGGCTTGAGGCCATGAAATCTGAGATGGGATCCATGTATGAGAACAAATTGTGGACTTCGGTTGACTTGCCCGATGATCGGCAAGCCATAGAGAATAAATGGATCTTCAATAAGAATACTGACGCTGACGGTAATGTTACTGTCTACAAAGCTCGACTTGTTGCGAAAGGTTTTCAACAAGTTCAAGGAGTTGACTACGATGAGACCTTCTCACCCGTAGCGATGCTTAAGCCTGTCGAATCATGTTAGCAATTGCCGTATTTTATGATTATGAAATTTGGCAAATGGATGTCAAAACTGCATTCCTTGATGGATTTCTTAAAGAAGAGTTGTATATGATACAACCAGAAGGTTTTGTTGATCCTAAAGGTGCTAACAAAGTGTGCAAGCTCCAGCGATCCATTTATGGACTGGTGCAAGCCTCTCGGAGTTGGAATATACGCTTTGATAGTGTGATGAGAGCATATGGTTTTATACAGAGTTTTGGAGAAGCCTGTATTTACAAGAAAGTGAGTGGGAGCTCTGTAGCTTTTCTAATATTATATGTGGATGACATATTGTTGATTGGGAATAATACAAAATTTCTGGATAGCATAAAAGGATACTTGAATAAAAAAAATTCAATGAAAGACCTCGGTGAAGTTGCTTACATATTGGGCATCAAGATCTATAGAGATAGATCAAGACACTTAATTGGACTTTCACAAAGCACATACCTTGATAAAGTTTTGAAGAAGTTCAAAATGGATCAGTCATAGAAAGGGTTCTTGCCTGTGTTACAAAGTGTGAAGTTGAGTTAGAGTCAATACCCGACCACTGCAGAAATGGATCAGTCAAAGAAAGGTGACCGAAGTTTTTTCAGAGTCCCGAATGAGATCACGGACATGACGAGGAGTCTTGAAATGGTCGAGAGGTAAAGATTGATATATTGGACGATAGTATTCGGACACCAGAATGGTTTCGGAATGGTTTGGGTATTTTTCGGAGTACCGGGAGGTTACCGAAACCCCCCGGGGAAGTATTGGGCCTACATGGGCCATAGGGGAGAGGGTTGGCCGCTCCCCCTCCGATAAGGAGTCCGAATTGGACTAGGGTGGGGGCGCCCCCCTTTCCTTCTCCTCATCCCTCTCCCTTCCCTCTTTCCCCCTCCATGAGAAGGAAAAAAGGGGTGAATCCTACTAGGAGTGGAGTCCTAGTAGGACTCCCCCCTTGGCGCACCCCTGGTGGCCAGCCTCCTCCTCTCCCTCCTTTATATACGTGGGCAGGGCACCCCCCGAAGACACAACAGTTATTCTATGAGCCGTGTGCGGTGCCCCCCTCCATAGTTTACTCTTCCGGTCATATCGTTATAGTGCTTAGGCGAAGCCCTGCGCAGATCACATCACCACGCCATCATGTTGACGAAACTCTCCCTCGACCCTCTGCTGGATCAAGAGTTCGAGGGACGTCATCGAGCTTAACATGTGCTGAACTCGGAGGTGACATACGTTGGGTACTAGATCGATTGGATCGTGAAGATGTTTGACTACATCAACCGTGTTAACCTAACGCTTTCGCTTTCGGTCTACGAGGGTACATGGACACACTCTCCCCCTCTCGTTGCTATGCATCTCCTAGATAGATCTTGCATGATCGTAGGAATTTTTTTGAAATTGCATGCTACGTTCCCTAACAAATATAACATCATGCAACAATCAAAAATTATAGATACGTTGGAGACGTATCACCTACCTGTCGGATTTTGGGTTCCGACAAAACCCTTGAGGTTCGAACACTGGGGTGCGCACAAAGATCTCCCCCTCTCTAGCTCGCACACTCTATGATCTCACGGCCTAGCTCAATGAACCCAAAGAACATGAGACACAGGATTTATACTGGTTCGGGCCACCGTTGTGGTGTAATACCCTACTCCAGTGTGGTGTGGTGGATTTCCTCTTGGGCAGAGGGTGAACAATTACAAGGGAAGAACAGCCTCGCGAGGTAAGGTGTTCTTGTGCTTGGTGAGTTGATGCTCTTTCTCCCTCTCTCTCTCTCTCTGATTCGCCTCCCGATCAGGATGCCTCCCTACGGTGGTGGCTAGTCCTATTTATAGAGGCCCTGGTCCTCTTCCCAAATATTGAGCAGGAAGGGATCCCACAATGGCCAAATTCGAAGGGAGACAACTAGTACAAGCTACCCTGACAAAAGTAGTCTTCGCCTGCCAAAGGCTCTGGTGGTGACATCGTCTTGGGGCTCCATGGTGACCTCCGTCCTATCATCCTACTGGTCTTGGTCTTGTTGCACTGATATGGAAACCTTTGCCTGATGCCTCGGGACTCCACACCTGCGCTTTCCCCTTTAGCACCAAATAGGAAACGAGGAAAGTGCGCGCGCTAGCGCGCGCTGTCGGTGTCAAAACCGGCGGATCTTGGGTAGGGGGTCCCGAACTATGCATCTAAGGTCGATGGTATCAGGAGACAGGGGACACGATGTTTACCCAGGTTCAGGCCCTCTCTATGGAGGTAATACCCTACGTCCTGCTTGATTGATATTGATGAATACGAGTATTACAAGAGTTGATCTACCTCGAGATCATAATGGCTAAACCCTAGAAGCCTAGCATGTATGACTATGGTAATGAGTATTCAGCTTATCTACGGACCTAGCCCTCCGGTTTATATAGACACGGGAGGGATCTAGGGTTACACAAGGTCGGTTACAGAGAAAGGAATCTACATAATTGGCCTCCAAGCTTGCCTTCCATGCCAAGGAAAGTCCCATCCGGACACGGGTGCAGTCTTCGGTCTTTGTATCTTCACAGCCCATCAGCCTGGCCAACGGATAACAGGCCGGACGCCCGAGGACCCCTTAGTCCAGGACTCCCTCAGTAGCCCCCGAACCAGTCTTCAATGACGAAGTGTTTGGCACATCGATTATGTTCGACATTGCAAGGCGGGTTCCTCCACCGATGACTTCCGAGTAGTGTGCTCGGCCTTCCATTTAATGTTGTACCCCTCGGCTTCTGTGCTCAACAACTTTAGTTTCCACGTGTCGAGCGAATGCGAGAGGTTGGGGTATTTTTTGCATATACCACCCCGACCGTACCACAAAGGTGCTTATTTAAAGAGAATAGATCTCAGATCCATTCCACACCCCGCGAAAAATCCTCAGAGCTTGCTAAAAAACCCACTCCAACATGGCTAGCGCTCCCAGCTCTTCCTCTCGTCCCCATGACAAAGACGGTGATTGGGGGAGATGTTCCATATCCCACAGTCAGCTGGCGAAGCTGCAAACACAGGGCTTTCTTCCCCCCGCAGACTTAGTCCCTGTACGAGCAGGGATGACGTCCTTCAAGGGCGGGGCTCAAACAGAGAACTTCCCCAATCCGTCCAGGGGAGAACGAGTATGCTTTGTCCCCTTCTTGTTAAGATGTGTCAGATTTCTGATCCATCCCTTCCTCCGAGGTCTGCTGGAGTATTACGGCCTCCAATTACGCAATCTCACTCCTGCCTCTATCCTTCATATTGCGGGTTATGTCGCTCTATGCGAGCTATTCCTGGGCTGTGAGGCCCATTTTGATTTATGGAGAAGACTGTTCTGCCTCATCCCTCGCAATCAAGGTGGGTCAAATTTTGAAGTGGGAGGAGCCAAAGTGTGGCGCATCGCCGGGACCGGATACCTGTCCGGCACGCTGAAGAAAGCTCCCGAAAAGTGGCCTTCCGAATGGTTCTACATCGACGATGTCGCTCTACCTGACCCCGTCCACATGGGCCTCCCCGAGTTTTCAAATGCTCCGCTGAAGAAACGCCATAGCTTGCATCCTCGGAGCCTCGAGGAAGAGGATAGTGCAGAGATCAACCTGCTGCTGGGCAAGATTAAGACACTTGCCTAGTCCGGATTGACAATAGTCGAGGTAATGGCGATCTCTATAACGCAGGGGGTCCATCCACTCCAATACAGAGGGCTGCCCATGTGGCTTTATAATGGGGAAGAAGACACCTCACACTATGGTCGGAAGGGCCCGAAGACCCCCCGCCGCCCTGGCCAAAATACTGACCGAGCTGTATAAAGGGGAGAAGGAGGACTTCACCCAGCACGTAAATGGCTCTGCAGCCAATTTACATGATACTACATGATACTACATTGCATATCCCTACATGATACTACATTGCACCAAGCGAGTTCGGTCTATGATGTATAATTCTCTCCACTTCCGAGTTGGTGGCGAATACATCATACGAATCCTTGGCTGGAGGACAGTCCGGCGTCACCCCCGCATCAGCCCCCGTCTTCACGGCGGGATTGTTGGAGAACTTAGTAATTTCAAAAAAAATTCCTACGCACATGTAGGATCATGGTGATGCATAGCAACGAGAGGGGAGAGTGTCGTCCACGTACCCTCATAGACCATGAAGCGGAAGCTTTATGACAACGTGGTTGATGTAGTCATACGTCTTCACGATTGACCGATCCTCAGTACCGAACGTACGGCACCTCCGCGTTTAGCACACATTCAGCTCGGTGACGTCCCATGAACTCACGATCTAGTAGAGCTCGGGGAAGAGTTTCGTCAGCACGACGGCGTGGTGACGATGTTGATGAAGCTACCATGGTAGGGCTTCGCCTAAGCACCGCTACAGTATGATCGAGGTGGATTATGGTGGAGGGGGGCACCGCACACGGCTGGGAGAGATCTTTGTGATCAACTTGTGTGTCTAGAGGTGCCCCCTGCCCCTGTATATAAAGGAGCAAGGGGGAAGCCAGTCGGCCCTTGTTGTTGCGCCAGGAGGAGGAATCCTCCTCCTAGTAGGAGTAGGATTCCCCTCTTTCCTACTCCTACTAGGAGGGGGAAAGGAAGGGAGAGAAAGAGAAGGAAAGGGGGGCGCCGCCCCCCCTCCTAGTCCAATTCGTACCAGAGGGGAGGGGGCGCGTTGCCTGCCCTAGGCCGGCCCCTCTCTCTTTCCCTTATGGCCCAACAAGGCCCATTAGCCCCTGGGGGGTTCCGGTAACCCCTCTGGTACTCCGGTAAAATCCCGATTTTACCCAGAACTCTTCCGATGTCTAAATGTAGGCTTCCAATATATCAATCTTCATGTATCGACCATTTCGAGACTCCTCGTCATGTCCGTGATCACATCCATGACTCCGAAAAACCTTCGGTACATCAAAACTCATAAACTCATAATATAACCATCATCGAAACTTTAAGCGTGCGGACCCTACGGGTTCGAGAACTATGTAGACATGACCGAGACATGTCTCTGGTCAATAAACAATAGCGGAACCTCGATGCTCATATTGGTTCCTACATGTTCTACGAAGATCTTTATCGGTCAAACCGCATAACACTATACGTTGTTCTCTTTGTCACCGGTATGTTACTCGCCCGAGATTCGATCGTCGGTATCCCAATACCTAGTTCAATCTCGTTACCGACAAGCCTCTTTTCTCATTTCATAATGCACTATCCCGCAACTAACTCATTAGTTGCATTGCTTGGTAGTGTTAGGGGTATCACTCCTTGGTAGTATCACTCCTTGGTATCACTCCTTGACACAGCTAATTTCAGACATCTCTACATGGTACTACATTGCATATCCCTTGCGCATATTTAAACCACCAATTAATGATTGTGTGCGTACCATAAACTAGCCATGACTTTGTATGCTGGACTAGCAGGCACTCTAAGGGAGCCTAATGTAGTGCACTGGAATTCCTACATGCCACCTACGATTTTGTGTAATGTACTGCCCCTGTTCCTAAATATATGTCTTTGTAGAGATTCTAGTATGGACCACATACAGATGTATATAGATGCATTTTCGAGTGTAGATTCACTCATTTTGCTCCGTATGTAGCCTATAGTGGAATCTCTAGAAAGACTTATATTTAGGAACGGAGGTACGAGGTAGTATCTTGTATGACATCTACATATCTAATTTAGCAGCCAGTAGTAGAAATCATTGTCTGCACAAAGGGATTACTGGTCGAAAATCCTAGCAAAGCACGCTGGCAGGCACAGAACAATACAAGAGAGAGAGAGACGCGCTTACAAGATCATAGCAATGCCTCAGTCCAGGATCTTGGTTGGTCAAGCTGTTAGATCCAGAAGAAACATCGTCCTTGTAGTTTTTGCCAGCTGCATAACAGGTAACAACGACCGGTTAGTATATTTGAAGTACATCGGGCAGGTGATGCTGGACGGGTTTAAAGGTGACAAGTACCTAGGTCGTGGCGGGTGCTTGGCATCTCTCCAGACTGTGGGAATCTGGTTAGAAACGTCGAGGGTGATGACGCTGTGCTGGCTGTCAGGGTCCGGTAAGGAGATCTAGAACCGTCGAGTAGGGTGTTTGTGGAGCGGCTCTAGTAGGGTGGACTAGGTGTGGGCGAAGCGGATCTATGGCCATGGACGAGGGCGTAGGTGAAGCTGCTCCGGTGGTTGGGTTAAGGATGGTGTCGACGATGCGGATCTGCGGCCGTGGACGGGGCGTCAGAAGCTGCTCCGGTGGTTGGGTTAAGGGTGGTGTCGACGATGCGGATCTGCGGCCGTGGATGGGGCGTCAGAAGCTGCTCCGGTAGGTTGGATGAGGGTGCGAGGAAGCGGATCTGAGGCCGTGGACTTGTGAGTTGGCAAAGCGGCCCCGGTAGGGTTGAGAAGGGTATAGGCGAAGCTACTCCGGTACGGTTGAGGAAGGTGTCGGCGAAGCGGCCCCAGTAGGGTTGAGGAAGGTGTCGGCGAAGAGGATCAGAGGCCGTCGACGGGGGCGTCGGTGGGGCAGCTCCGGGGGGTGTGGACGAAGCATCTCTGGTGGGGAGTACGAATGAGCTGCTGCAGATGCGCGGCGGTTAACGAGAGTACCGGCGAAGCAGATCCAGCGCCGTGGACAAGGCCGACACTGAATGGGCTGTGGTATGGTGGTGGATGAGCAGTCTACTTGTTTCTAGGGGAGGTGGGAGGGGTAGATGCGGCCGCAGAAGCAGATCCGGCGAGGTGGATGCCGCTGGTAGTGAATGGGCTATGGTACGCCGGTGGATGAGCAGTCTAGGGTTTCGAGAGGGGAGGGGAGAAAGGGCGATGAAGTACGGACGGCATGATGTAAGATGCTCTACTGCTGTGGAGTTAGTCGTTTTTGCAGGAGGGGGAGAGGAAATGGGGGTGCCGTGTAGTGGGGGAACCGGAAGTTACTAAAGCAGCCCTGACCTATCATGTAGATGAGGGCAGTATTGTAACTGTTGGTCTTCGTGCACCAAGGACAAAAGGGGGATTTCGCATGCTAGAGACTAAGGTGGCGGAAATTTTAGAAGGAGGCGGGAGATTTTGCCGCCCGCGGGATCGTTCGTATCCAGTTTCAACTAATTTTGGACCGTGCTAGCGGGAAGGTCATGCTAGACTGTGTACACGGGGCATGCGTCGGCAGTTAATAACTAGTGTGAAGTCCACCCCAGAAAAAAGACAATAACTCGGGATGATGCGCCGATAACTTGGACATTCACAAGGCGCGGTCAATCATACGGGTGTAGTGGCGCGTTCACAAAAAAAGGGATCAAACGCTCAGCCTATGTATTTCTCGTGTAAATAGATAATTTAGTGCCATTGGTTATTTACTTTAAACATAATGCATTGACGTGTTAGTGTAGAGGCGCACAAAAAGAAATGGATATTGTAGTCAGCTACTTAAAAGTGTTACCTCATATGATTACATAGCCTCCATTTCATAAATTGCGTACCCGTTGAATTCATATATGAATATTACATATATTACTTCAAAATAGAAACTTAAATCATCCAAGACTAATGAATTTGAATGCAAGAGTAACAATGGTGCATGTTCATGATAGCTACATTGGTTGTTTGAAGAAACATCACTGTAACTTTGGCATGCACAACTAAAAAGGCTTATTTAAATAAAAAAATGTGATATGTGAGTGTCCAATCTTTATAGCGTTGAATCGATATTGTACCTTTGGCCACGATACGAAGTAGATATTGACTTATGTTCAAGCAATGCACGTCCACGATCGCTAGGTAGTGATATGTGAATGAATTGTGCAATCTCTCTCACATGCATACATATCTCATTTCCCTATGGGCATCGGAATCACACACGCGCACTTCGTGTATTTCTCTCCCTCCATCAGGGTTAAATTCGTCTTTCTACCCCATCCTACAAGTCTCTCACACAGAAATACACACACTCTCTATGTCTAACACGCCCACCCCTTTAATTCCGCCCACCCACAGCCACTAATGTCTCTCACACATATGCTATCTACCTATCCCTTAATATAGCTAGATATGTGTCACACAAACTCCTTCTCCCTACTAGCAAGATGCCCATGCGTTGCACGAACATCAAGATGCATTTGTATGAGAAGTTTATCTTGTGGGAGAAAAGGATGAACGAGGGAATGCCTTATTTGCAAATGCGGAGAGGGGTGTGGGTATCTTTTTGCAAAATTGCCATAGTTTACTTCCTGTCCGTCGGATATAAATCGGATGGCCTATATTGCAGGATTCCATGAACACCATCATCACCAACTCTTTTTTTATAAGAGTAGAGATATGTGAGTGTCACTGTCCCCCCACACACCCACACTTCCCAACACCGAAGGAGTAGGGTGACACCTCAATTTTGATAATAATCTATCGACTGGCTTCTCTCTCAAAAATACACACACACACACTACCCGGCACCGAAGGAGTAGGGTGGCACATCGATCTTGATAATAATCTATCTACTCCTCTTTCAAACACACACACACACACACAAACACACACACTCGCTAGTTGTGCCTCTGTGCCTACCGCGCACACTCTCAATACGTCTTTCTCTCCCTCCCCCCAACAATGACAACAGAAGGGTGACAACTCGATCTGATCATAATCTGTCAATTGGTTTCTCTCTCAAACATTGTGTCTCGGTGACTCTCTCGGTAGCCCCCTCGATATGTAGACTTCTCGCGCGCGCACAGCTGTAGTGACGATGACGCTGAACCCAGTGTGCCTTGTTTTTACTGGCCTCATGTGATAGTTTTCACCCTGTTTTATGTTAATTAACAAGGCAACCTTTTCTTTGCTACTACTAGTGAATCTGAAATCATTCGGGGCAGACATAAAATATATCACTTCAACCCAATTATCGCAACAACTATTTTAAAATAAATTAGCTAGCTGCCCATGTGTTGCACGGAACATCAAGATGCATTTGTATGAGTAGTTTATCTTGTGAGAGAAAAGGTTGAACGAGGGAAGGCCTTATTTGTGAACATGGAGAGACGTGTGGGTATATTTTTGCAAAATTGCCATAGTTTCTTTCCTATCCGTTAGATATAAATCCGACGGCCTATATTGCAGGATGGCACGCACACCATCATCACCAACTCTTTTTCTACTCCCTCCGTCCGAAAATACTAGTCATCAAAATGGATAAAAAGAGATGTATCTAAAACTAAAATACGTCTAGATACATTTCCTTTTATCCATTTTGATGACAAGTATTTCCGGACGGAGGGAGTATTTGTCTTTTTAGAGATTCCAACAAGTTACTATGACCGGACCTTACCAACATACTCAAAATAGTAGTCCATAATTTTGATGTTACCCTCTTTTCTTGGCGGTGCAGTGCCATTTGGATACCTCATAAATAAATCAAGGACAAATCCGACCCCTTCCTAAAAAGACATACGGAGCAAAATGAGTGAATCTACATTCTAAAATATGTCTACATATATATCCGTATGTGGTAGTCCATTTGAAATCTGAAAAAGACAAATATTTAGGAACGAATGGAGTATATAGAAGAGTAGACATGGAGATATATCTCCAGCATGGTCTACAACAAAAATGTGCTGGGCTGGTTAACGCCGGATGCTCGCAACGCAATGACATGAGTTCAAATTCTGTCTTTTAACTTTATATTTTCATATTATATATTACTCTACTTATTTAATATATACTTATTTCGCTACTGTACTGACAGTGGAACCCACAGAGTACTTAGAATACAAGATTAAGGATGGACTTGTTTCTTTTTAACTTTCTGTACGAAGCTGTAGCCACCCTGCAAGTCACGTGTACACTGTACATGCAATTAACTTTTTATAGAGGGACAATCATACATGCAATTAGCTCAAATGGATTGGATGTCACCAACATAAAGAGCATCTCCAACGGCAGCCGGCAAATTTCCTCCCGCTTCCTTAAGCGGAGGACGACATCAAACGCCAGCGGCATACATTTTTACAACTCTAATCAACCAGATGAAATTCGTGCAAACACGGACTGATTTCATATAAGCATGAAAGATTTCGTATAAAAAAGCCGGATCTTCATATAAACATGATGGATTTCATTACATTTACATGAACTAAGAGGTGCCAATCCGGCTCTCTTGTGTAATTAATACTCCCTCCGTCCGGAAATACTTGTCCTAGAAATGGATGCATCTATACTTATTTTAGTTCTAAATGGCCGCCGCGGATCCCTTTGTCTTCCTCATGTCCGTCAGACACTTGCGGGGTCGACAAAGGTCCTCGGAAGAGACGAAGCAGCAAAGAAACCACCTAAATCCACGGTCGTCACCTCGGCGGTGGCCTTCATGGGTCCCAAGTGGCGGCGGCCTCCCGTGTTCTACTTCTCCTCGATGATGGCAGCGGACACGCAGAAGTTGGCCACCTTCTCGTCGCTCTCCACGCACCCGGCTTCTGTCTCTGCCAGCATGGTGCTGCCGCAAGCACGGGAGGCGCGCCCACAGACATGGGAGGCGCGGCCACTGGTGGCGCGGTACGACGCGGCAGCGAAGCCGCCCGTACCGGCGTGCTCGCCGCCGTGCCGGCATGGAGCAACTCGCCACTCCTCATCGAGGTGAACTGGAGCGGCGAGTTGCTGAACCACGCGCCTGCTTGGGGCGACACCTGGCTCCGTCGGGCCAAGCGAGGTTGGTGAAGCACCGAGCGGCTTTGCCCATATCCGGAGGGCTCGGCGGGCCACCCAGCCGGGTAATATGCTGGTGAACGGCTCATCAGAAGCTGTCGGAAGAGTGGAGAAAATGGTGAAGGAGGAGATGGGGAAGCGGCGGAGGGGTGCGATTCTTGCCCGCTGTCTGTCTGGCCTCGTGTAAATAGAGGGCGGACGGTAGGAGCTTGGTCGGCGTCTGGCCTCGTTTAAACTGAGGGCGGACGGGAGGAGCTCGGCCAGTGTTGTGTTTAATTTCGGCCCGCTCATGAACGGACGTGTGGCCGGAGTAGGATTCTCGGTTTGCATGCAGGTTTAATGGAGGGGTTTAATGGAGGCGCCGGGCGTGCAGCGGGTGGCGCAGTACTATTCGATTTGACAGCAGCAATGAGCCGGCAAATCACAAAGGCCCTCGCCTATCGTGAAACCGACCGAGCTAGAATGCCCCGCCCTCTAGTCTTTTAAAAAAATGTATATACTCCACTTTTGTACAATAGTACTATTAAAAAGGCTTGTCACAATAATGGTGTCCAGCATAAGTGCACAACCCACCCCTCAAATAAAACTAAGCACCCTGGAATTCTTTGACAAAACTAAGCACCCTGAAATTCTTTGACAACTAAACTGCTGGCTATATGATGTTGGCCATATATATTGTACGTATATAATGTGAAGAAATGAGTGGTTTTCGTAAGATGACTTAATACTCACCTAGACGGAGGGAGTATTCGATTTGACAGCGGCGGCGCAGTTCCCGATACGGCTTTAATGCAGACGAGGGAGGGAGTAGCGGTTCCCGATATGTTGAATGGCGAATGCATCCTCCTTCAATTAATGCATGAGGGAAGTAATGGGAGGAGGTCCGGGAAAAGAGGCTGCACGATGTGAATGCAGCGCAGTTTGCCCTCATTGCCCTTATATAAAGGCGCCCCTCCATTCCAATGCATCTACCACATCGTACGCACCTAAGCATTTGCCTAAGCACCTACACTAAGCGCAAAGAGCTCACTCCAGACCCATGGTGGTGATGCGCGTGAGCGGCCAGCGGCTGCGCCAGATGGTCCACAATGCCGGCCTGTGGCATGGCGCCGAGGATCGTCTCCAGATGGTGTTGGAGACCGGCTGGTGGATGGCCGCCGTCGACGCCAACTATGACTCTTAGTTGGACCAGATGATCGTTGACACCAGCAACAAGTTCACCGTCATCAAGAAGCTCACGGACGACATTGCCGTACTCCTCCAGCCTGTGCGCCCGGGCTCCTCATTGCCTGCCACCCTAATCAGCCTCCATGGCCGGAACCTCTTTCACGGACTGGTGGCCCTGCGACTACCCGCCGACGCCATGAAGGATGTCCACCTGGAGGTCGCGCTCGCCGCGAGGCGCCTTGCCCTGCAAGAATTCGTCGACCTACACATCCACGTGTATGAGCAAATCATGTACATAGGTATCTACAAGGCCAGTGAGTACGCTACGACGTTGGCCTTCCTCAACCGGCTGGAAGCCTTGGATACCTTTGCTGAGAAGCACCTCGACCTCGCCACAAAATCCGCCGCTCCTTAGCCGCCGGTCGGTGGCCCGGCGCACTAAGTTGAGGAGGAGGAGGTCGTATGTTCGTGCATCCATCTTTCTTCTTGCCTTTTGTAACCACCACTGCAATCACATCATCGTGGCCTTAATTCTTATTGTGCTGTTGCATTCTTGTTCCAGTCAATACCGACATGTGCGATCCCTTTGCTTAATTATATGCATCACTGTAACTAGTACTCCATCCTACAATTTATAAATTGTGCTTACCGTTTCCATCAACTTCGTGCAACGCGCGGGCATCTTGCTAGAAACACTAATCCCTCCGTCTAGGTGAATAAGTCATCTTAGATTGTGTGTATGTCATGTGGGGCCTTAGTGTAGCTTGCCTAAGGTGTGGCTTGAACCAAACACTCACCTAAGTTAATCAAACTTGCCTAACCTTACATTCCACGAGATTTTGCCACATGTTAGAATCTAGAAAACTCCACATGTAGAAGCATAATGCACAAACCACCAGAATCTCATGCGTGCAATGCACGTGTACCTTACTAGTACTAGTTGGTTGGAGTAGTAGTAAGAAACAAATTCCAGTTTTGGCACGAGCTCGTACCGCGGGAGCACCACAAGGCCTGCCGTAGGAGTTACATTTCCCTCTCGGCGCCCACGGGACCGAACTTCAGTGGCTTAGTGCCTGGCCTATGAGTCAATGACATGCGGACCTTAAATGCGGCTGGCCCACATGTCATTCTCATGGTGGTGGCGTGGTTTGTGACTCACTCGTTCAAGATGAACCGGCCGATGGTGGCGTGGTCGTGGCGAGGGTGCCACAGTTGGGCGTCGGGGCTTTACGAGGCGTAGATGGCCACACCGGCGGGTACTACCTGTAGTACATAAGTACTCCAGCTGAGGATTGATGCCCGGGACGAAATGTGTCACAGCCGCTGGATGAAAATTCGATGGTGCGGGAGTACGGATCGGAGCACAGCAGCGGAGCAGGCAAATCGCGTCCAATCGGGTGTGTCTGTGGTAGAAAGTTGATGGTCGCCGCAGTTCAGCTGGCCCGCATGTCATGCACAGAAAGGCAGAGGAGCGGTGGGGCCAAGAGGGATGAGGGGCACGTCGGGGGGATGAGGATCCCCTGACACGAACAATCCTACCATTCTGTCACGGACATGTGGGACCCATAAGGGTGGGTCCCACCTGTCAGCGAAGGAAAGGCAGGGCAAGGCAGTGATAGCCACATTAAAGGATCCATGTCCACGTCGGGGGACGTCGTGCCATTGGTTGGAGCGGCGTCGTGGGAATCGCGTGTGGGTGTGGCAGTGGTAGAAACAAGAAACGTGATGGTCGCCGTGGTTCAACTTCCATGGACAAGCTGTCATGTCTACTGACACATGTATATCAAAACTAGAGTGTTTATATTTCAAGCACGTGAACAAGTATTCTACTACTACTTTGGATCCATTGCAACGCACAGGCCAACACATTGGTAGTAGTAGTAGTGTCCATCTCTATCTCTAGAGGCCTTCCCTCGTTCATCCTTTTCTCTCACAAGATAAACTACTCATACAAATGCATCTTGATGTTCCGTGGAACGCACGAGGATGTTTCCTTGGGGGTCTCTCCAGCGCGGCGTGGCCGTAGTTGCAAGTTGACGCCCCTTGAGATGCCGACATTGAGGGGCACTCGGATTTCCTCCGATGAGCAGGTAAGATGAGTTTGATCACGTAGTAAATGCATTCTAAAGACTACTTCTGTGTCCATTTCCTAATTCTACCCCTGCCCACTATTTCACAGGTTAGGCTTGGTGCAAGTGGAGATTGGCTTCATATGTATGGGAGGGTACCAACATCAATTTGCACAACATTTACAATGGTGAAACCGTTCCCGTAGAACCTTTGTCCAACATTGGGATCAACCATGCAACGGGCCATCGCATGAATTGGTACGATGGAACCACGGTGAGATTGAATAAGATAGCATGAACCTTGCACATGGCAGTTAAAGGCGGACCATGCTGTCTGCGGCCGATTTGTTGCCGTACGAGTAGGAAGACGTTGTGCTCCTTTCTAACCGCATCTTCGCGGTGACAAACCAGGGAACTTATTTTGTATGGCACACATCCTACGATATACTCCCTCTCTCCCAGTTTATTTGTTTTGAATCTTTTTGTTTTATAAGTTTCAAATTCAAATTTAGAGCGCCCCATCACATGTTGAGATTGCAATGTCCATTAAATCGTTGCGTGCATGTATAGTAAAGAAACAAATCTCGAGTTTGGCACGAGTTCGTGCTGCGGGAGCACCACAAGCCCTGGCGTAGGAGTTACATTTCCCTTTTAGGGCCGTCAGGACTGAGCTTCAGCGCCTTACTGCACCTACCTTTGAGTCAATAACATGTGGACCCGATAGGTGACTGGTCCACATGTAATGCTCCCGTAGGCAGAGGGGCAGTGGGGCCAAGAGGGGTGAGCCGCAGGTCGGGGGACGTGTGGTTTCATGGGTTCGAGCGGCGTTGTGGGAATCGCGGGTGGCTGTGGTAGAAACTTGATGCTCGCCGCATTTTAGGTGGCCCACATGTCATGCACACAAAGGCAGAGGGGCGGTGCGGCCGAGAGGGGTGAGGCGCACGTCTGGGGGCGTGGTGCCGTGGGTTGGAGAGGCGTCGTGGTAATCGCGATATGAAACGTGATGGTCGCCGTAGTTGAACTTCCATGGACAAGCTGTCATGTCTACGGACACATGCACTGCATACCGATCACTAGAAGGAGTAGCAGAGAAAGCTATATATGTGGATAAATAGTTCCTTATAGTCAAGCGGACCCACGCTACTACTCTGTTCCAAAGACATGCACACCATCGAAATAGTCCATCTATATCAATATACACCGAGAGGGAATAATTTTTTTTACAAGAGAGGAAATAGTTCATCCATCCATAATGCCCTCCTGCTGGTGCAGCCTTTTCTTCTACTTCTTCTTCTTCTTCTTCTTCTTCTTCTTCTTCTTCTTCTTCTTCTTCTTCTTCTTCTTCTTCTTCTTCTTCTCATTCTCTGTGGGAGACGGCTTCGCAACAAGCTCTTTGGACCTTGCAGCTATCTCGAAACTCACACGGGCATCGAGGGCAGCATATTTTATCCGCTCATATGTCAAGGGATAATTCTCCCATCCAGACGACCTTAATGCCACCGTCTCGTCACCCTTCTGAAGATTTGTACCGAGCACAAAATTTGCTACGTCAAATAGGGATGGTGTCTGTTTAACACAAACTTCAACAGGAATTTTGATTCTGGTTTGTAGGTCAGCGATGCTATTCAAATTAAGGTTGTACGGCTCCAGCTTCTGTTTGTCCCCTTCGATGGCTGCCCCACAGAAGTATATGTCCTCCCGAGACAAGAAATCGTGAAGCTCACCTGGTATGGAGGGCGAGTGTATGATGTGGTACACCAAAACTTCATCTTCGAGGCATAGCTGAAGGACGGCGGCGCGCTGGATCTTCCCAGGGGCACGCTCCGTGTACTCTGCGTCGAGACCGATGACCCTCGTCTCTACCTTTTCCAGGGAGTTGGATACATTGTTGATCCACTGCCGAACAACCCTTGGGTGGACGGTGACGGTGGCAACTATGCGCATCGAGCCTTCGACGAGGACATGTTGGACGCTAAAAACCTGCATCTCGATCTCTATCCCCATTTGGAACCGTTGGAACGGAGGGCTATGGTTTGGAGAATTAGGATTAGATGGCTAGTCTAACTGAAGTAGTAGATGATTATTTAAAGAGGTTAAAACAATGTGAGCGCAGTGGGGTTTGGATGCAAATGAAGACGGAGGGGAGGTGAAGAAGCTGAGGAGAATCGGTTCCCGATGGAGAAGTAAATGGGAGAAGTGGCGTGCAGGCAGTTGATTAGACGGCTAGGTAGACTAAACGAAAAGGCTATGCGGGTAGACTGATGAGTCGTACATGTTCGTGTACGTGCCCATCCTTCCTGATAGGTGGGACCTATGCAAACAGATAAAAAATTGTGTCGTAGTTTTTTTTGAGCGCGTGAGTGGGAGACACAACATTCTCTGGTTAAGGAATACTCCCTCCGTTTAGGTGAGTATAAGTCACCTTATGAAAATCAGGTTTTCCCAAAACCTTTAGGCGTGGAGCATTAACTTCCTGCTCGATCCCCTCCCAGCCTCGTTAGCCAGCGTTCTCTTCCTCTGCTGCCGCGTTCTACCTTTCCATTTTTCCTCTTCTCAAGTGTGGAACGATCTGCATGCTGTCCTTGATGCACTAGAAGAACCACTGCATGCATCACGGCAGAGCGTTGATTGGGCATGCACGAGAATTTGGTTCTGCTCGCAATATGGATGATACCTGAATGATGAAGTGAACAGGCATGCTAGCACGGGAGACCTATTTACGCTATACAATACTGGAGTACTCATGTACCAACTACTAGTAGTACTAGTACAACTGTGGTACACTTGATGGTCAAAATACTATTCATCCGGTCCTCACAGTGAAGTGACAACACCCTGCGCCTGACACTAGTCCAGGCGGCGTGTTCGGGTTACCAAAGTCAGCCTCACCCCGTGCACAATGCAGTCTGCCACCGCCGCTGTACATCACATTGGCGCCTCGCATCGTCTCCCTCTCCGCTCCCATAGCACCACTCCATCTCCATCTCCTTCTCCGTCTCAATCTCACTGTGCCCCCGTGTACCATCGCCTCACTCGCCTCCCCCAGTACCACTATTCCCTCGCTAGCGCTCCAGCACCAACATCCTTCTTCCCCGTAAATCAAGCCCCCTTCCAAACTCCATCATGGCCGAACGCGAACCGCGCAACATCCATATGAGCCGCGATTGGAGCAATCTCCCCAGTGACATCCTCGACCTCTGTTGTTCGTGTATGGATATGTTGAGCACCCTGCGGCTGGCTGCATGCTCGAGGGACATGCACACGACCATCGTCGAAGTGAGGCCTAAGCTTTTCAAGACACCCTGCTTGCTGCTATATGGTCTTGCGAGATTGGCTCACCATGATACGGAGGCGTGCATGATGCCCCTCGACTTCAATCCGATCTCCATTAGCCGAAACTTCTTTGCAGGTATGTAGTGGGTCGCCGTACATCATTTTCCTCGACAACGATCCGATCACCATCGCCCGAAACTTCTTGGCAGGTATGTACTGGGTGGGCATGAACTCCCACTGGATGGCTGCCTTCAAAGAAGACGGTAAAAAGTTGGTGCTCATGAACTTCCAGACCTCCCATGAGATTATCCTTCCTCCGTTGGATTATATAGAGTATTACCATCATGGTCCAAGTCATCTAGATTACTACGTCAGTTGGACGGACCTTGTTTTGCAGAAGATTGTAATCTGCCAAGTGCCCACACGATATGCGAATTACGCAGACTTCAAGATAATTGCCTTGTTCGACCGCGGACTCGCCTATCTTTACGCCGGTGCCTTCTTTAGCTGGAGACAACTCGGCTCGCAGTGGATCATCGTCAAAGCTGATACACACTTCTGTGATGCTATTGAACACAATGGCATCATCTACGCGATCGACAAAGCAGATGGCACCACGTATTGCTGGGACGACGCGTGTAAGTTGTTTCCTCTCATGTAAATGATGACGCCATGACACTGTTTGAACTTTTTGTGATGATTGGCATATCTCTGTTTGAGCAGAATTTGAGTAGAACTATGGCAATGTATTAGAGACACCATAAATCAGCTATATTTGGAATGAGTTAATTCATGCGATTGTGACCATGTCATTACAGCCAATTTGTATCCTGAATAATCAAACGGTTAGGAATATATGGATATTATCCTTATTTTACAGTAATCTATATACTACTACTAAATATGAGTGTGTATCAATGGCCATGTTAGTTTCCTCATTTTCATGATGTAGAAACATGCACCACACTGTTGGTTTCATCTAACCATACATTAGGGAAGTAAATGTGCATATGTAGAACTCTATATTTGGAAGTAGTGAAATCCTGCAATGCTTAGCATGTGTACATACCTATATTCGCCCTTCAGCAATCAATGGCTAGAATAATTCCTCAAAAAAATTTTGCCCACATAACACGAGTATATAACAATGCATGGTCTGTTAGTTACCTTGAAGAATTTGTTTGTGAGGACAGAACATGATTACATAACATGCATGACATGGTAGTTTCCTGTGAAGAATCGATTGCGAGATAACATGAGTATAACCATGCATGGCACTTCTATATTTTCGAACCCAGTATACATTTTCCTGTATTTTCCTCCCAGTTCCAACAGGGACATATCAATGTTGTTTCTTGCATTATCCTACTCATACTCTAAACAATGCTGATCTTACATTAACAATGCCTGTCCTTTTTGATATGATGCAGTGTCCCTATAGTTACTGCCCTTTGTAATCACACCACCTTTGCCAAAAATAGGGAAGCACAACTGGTTCCTCGCTCGATCAGACGACGGCAAAAGACTGATGATCATTCAGACACATGAGCCGGAAAAGTTATATTGCAAAAACCCCACTGTATACAAGAACCGTATAATACGTGAGTATCCGGACAATAGCTGTTACGTCTATGAGCAGGATACCAGCTTGTTGGGGCCTTTAGGGTTTTTTAGTTGGAGGCGGGTAAACAGCCTTGGTTCACACTCTCTGTTTCTCGGACTCAATTATCTGATTAACCAGGAGATCACCGTTGGCAAGGACCTTGATGGCAGAGAGGCTCTATTTCCTATGGAAAACTGTGTCTACACGGCGAGCCCTAGGAGTTCGGGAGCAAACTCCCCTGATTGTCAACGATACAGCCTGCAGCCAAAAGAAGGTGAGAATGACAAAGACATCCGGATTAACTTTGATCCTTGGATGTCTCAATAACGACAGGCAGTGATGTGGTTCGAGCCTTCAGGTTGATAGGTAATTGGGCTATTGCATCGAAAGGGTGGAGTACTGATGTCTCCGGATCACTGGTCGCTGAAGCGGGGCTGTAAATTATGATGGTGTTGGATCATCTCTTCGAATGACTTTGTTGTCTTTGCTGCTGGTTCTGGATGGGTAGTTCTTTCTTTCGTTATGCATATTCCTTATCATTTGGTCATTCTCGTCTATGTCACTCTTACTATGTAATAGTTGCTTTTGTTTAGAATGTCATTCTCGTCTGGATCACGAGAGTCTGAGCGCTGCAGATGGGTGCGTTTTGGTGGTGTAGCAAGACTTCTTATGAACTATCATGTCTTGCTGTTTATGTCAGTAGTAGTCACTAGTCAGTGTTTGAATGTTGTATATATCGTTGTTCCGAACCGTTTATTGTCTTGAACTACTGGTGGGCTAAATGAGGGCATCACCATTCTCCAGTGTTCAGAGTATATCTCCTTTTTTCAAGTTATATAATTTGAGCTCAATGTCTTTTCGATGATGTACACTTGTTTGGGCCAGTGAGGTGTCGTTGAATATGGGCCGAGTAGTAACGCAATGCCAAACAGGTCAATTATGACTCTCAGGCTGGGCTCTCAAAAGATCTTGAAAAAAGGCAGGGCTCTCCAAAAAAGAATGAATAAGGACTCTTAGGCCGACATGTGGGCGCCACCGGTGTTTTCATGTGCTTGCGCGCCGAAAGCATATTGGCGCGTGCTCGAAATTCATGCTACCTTTTCATCCGCAGTCTCCCGCCCCTCCCCCACCTCTGGAATCTCAATTCCTACTCCATTTCCCCCAAATCCCCCTCCTGTACTCCCTGTACTCAAGCGCACTATCATGTCGCCGGTCAACGCAGATCTCCGAGCCGGAGATCCTGAGGTCCGTCCTGCCTTTGGTCGCTGCGTGCTGTCGCTCAACAGTGGCATGGCGGCGCTTGACGACCAATTTGCCGGCAAAGTGCTGATGGTAACCATCAACGGCGACCGGCCTCCCGTCTTGCCGGATGACCTTGTCAAAGCTCTTGGCATTGCGCACGGCATCGAAATAAGTGACTTGCTCGTCGAAGTCTGTCCGCCACCGGCTGATTTCTTCATCAGGTTCCGGACAACTTTCGACTGCAGTCGTGTGTTCGAATCTTCCTGGCGTTTGTTCTGCGATGGCGCGCTGGTGAGCTTTGATCGGTGGCACCCAGGATGGGGCTCGGTGCCCTCTGAGCTTGAGTTTTTAATAAAGCTTACCTTCCACGGCATGCCTCGACGTGCTTGGAACAGCGAGTCCATGAACGAGCTTATCAACGACCTTGGAGGTGAGCTCGTAAGTATGTTTGTTCCTCCAGACATCTGGGCTCTGACGGTTATGGCATGGATGAAGAAGCCGTCCACCATACCGAAGGTGATTGGTGTTGAGATACCGGCGCAGGAACCGGGGTTGTACTATTCGTCGCCACCAAGGCAGCCGCGAACCACGTTAGGGATGTACCTGTATCGAGTGTTCGTGCATGTCGAAGAAGTGGTCAATCCATCAATCGAAGTCCTACCGCCGCTGGTGCCAGGGTCCGTCGACGACGTCCATTACAGGAGTCAACGTCAGACTTTCCCCGTGTTGCTCGGAACGATGGATGGCACAGGGCCTACTCCATCACGCGGCGGAGGCCACTGCTGCTTTGGGAGAAGAGGCAGGGCTGCCTGCCTGGATGTGCTCTAATTTGAGGTAACAACTGAATCTTGTCAGATACCAGTTAAATCCGAGCTATGGATGTGAAGCACTGATATGCCAGTACATTTGATTGTGACCTGTTCTAATTTTGTACCTGAACTTTTTTTAGAAAGGGCTGTACGTCAACTTAATGTGGTAGGAGAACTTATTGTGTTGTCTGTCTGTTTTCTTGGCACAACATTCAAGATATTTCCCCGTCATTGATGAAGACGATGAACCGTTATGTATGACTTCGTTGGTTTCAACATAGCCCTTCCCGTAGCGATCCACTACTTCCATCCTGATTGTGCCGCCTGCGTGAAATTTTTGTATGCAAGTTCAGTGTGCTATGATGTTCTATATGATTGTGTCAACTATATAAGTTTTACAGAGCATCAGCAATGCATATGGCTGAAAGGTGTATTTACGAGCATCGGCCGATGGGTCTCTCTCTATCTCTCTCTCTCACACACACACGCACAAGTGGGACCCGTTGAATTATTTATTTGCTCGTGACAGCTTTTAATTAGGTTCCACTGTAATCTAACTTTTTTCTTAAGTTATTAATTGAGCTCAGTGACTTCAAAAAGTTGTACAAAAGACTTGTTTGGGCCTTTCCGGCGTCGCTGAATGTGGGCTGAGTAACCATGTTAGGTTGTACTGTACTACACAAGCCTTTTTTGCTATTTTTTAAATAATACATTTTTTAATTAATTTTCATAAATATTACGCTGAGTAAATTTTTTCAAAAATAATACACCGTCGGCCCGCTGCAGGCCGACTGGGCCAAGTCGGCCCACAGCAGGCCGATTGGATTCCAGTCGGCCTACAACTGGCCGACTGGCCCCTGTCGGCCCACTGTGGGCAGACTGGGTCCTGTCGGCCCACTGTGGGCCGACTGGAGCTAATTGGCTCGTTGTGGGCTAATTGTTTTTGCAAAAGTGTTAATCATGTATTTAAAAAATATGTGTATTGTGACCTCCTCTGCTCGCTGTGGGCCCACTATTGACTAAAAATATGTTTTAAAAAGTGTTAATCATGTATTTAAAAATTGTTAAATGTGTGTATAAAAAATGTTCCTTATCTATACAAAAAAATTAAATGTGTGTATTAAAAATAGCTTTTTTTCAACATCAGCAATGCAACTGGGCCGACAGTTATACACAATATCCAGGTCAACATGTTATTCTCCGCCCCGCTGGGCTGCAAACTTTCATAGGAGGTATGCATTAGGCTTAACAAGAAAATGGACTTTAAGAAATAATAAATGGGATGTAATTATAATAACTGGACAGTTACTATGCACCAAACACGTAATTAGTTTGAAAAATATATTATTTTTGGAATTTGGAAATTTTAATTTCATTACTTGTTGCGCGCGCAATATTTTGTTGGATTTTAACGTAATACAACTTTATTTTGAAATTATGTTTAACCTGACTAGAAATTTCGGATAAAAATATTTTGGATCCCATCAAAATGTGGGAATTTTTTTCCAATTCTTTTTTGAGCGGTTGTTTGAAATTATTAATCGTTGTCCTAGCTAGAAGTTGGGCTGTACTTTTAACAAACTATAAATGTGTTGTAGTAAATTCCATTAGAATTAAAAAATGGGTTGTACATTCTTACAAATCGCAAATGGGCTATATGTTCTCTGCCAAATCCGAGTTGTGGGCCTACTAAGTTGACGCTTACCAAGGGCTTTGTCAACTTAGTCAATATAAATGATTCTAGCTGCAGTGATCGTACGATGTCCATCCAACGGCCGTAGTGCTTCTTCAACCTCTGGTCTTCTTGCTCCAGCCGCCCAAAGCAGCGCTGGTCGTGTCGCGTGCTCCTGCCTACCATGGCCGGCTGTGATGCCGCCGAGGCCTCACTGCCCCGTACTACTCCCACCGCTGGCCAGGCCATCCCTCTACTCACCCACACCCCCTGTTATTCTGCAGCGACGACAGCCTCACAGCGCAGCCGAACCAGTGAACCCTCGTACTCCTCTCCGCGCGGGCTTCCGCTGCTGCGTCTTCCCCGGCTCTGCGTCGTCCCCTTCCTAGGCCTCGCCTCGTCCAGACCACCGCCCTGGTGCTCTCGGCGCGGCGTGGTCAACGTGGTCAAGGACCAACTTCCATCGGAAGAGTACTGTACGTGGAGAGGCTGATAGCTGGGTCCACGGGGCCGCAAGGAAGTGCCTCCTTATTACGCGCAAAATAATTATTCCTCCACCTGACAGCAGGGACCCACCAGATGGGCCACCGTATTTCATGAAAAAATGATTCGCCCCCTAACTACTGGGACCCACGAGCGACATCTTCGCACGCAAGAAAGTGCGTCCGAAAAAAAACGATTCGCCCCCCTGAATGCTTGGACCCATCAGCCCCCCGACTGCTGGGAACCACCAGCTACACCTTCGCAAGCAAGGAAGTGCGTCCGGGCAAAAAAACGATTCGCCCCCTGACTGCTGGGACCCACCAGCTACATCTTCGCAGGCAAGGAAGTGCCTGACAGTCGGGACCCACCTGGTCGAAGCGTACGTAGCGTTGTCATTCTAGTCGCGAATGTGTACGTACATACTGGTCGATGTAGAGGCACGCACGTGTCATAGTAGAGGCGCGCACATAGCATGTACACGTACGTACAGCGGCCAGGGTGCAAGAAAGAAAATACGGCCACGTATGTGTACATACGGGCGGGGTCTCGAACGCCTACTCGCGCATACATACGGCCAGGGCTCGTGTACATGGCTGGGTCAGAACGGAGAAACAGCTTCGTCGTCGTGTTCTTGGGGAGGCAACGGAATGCGTCGTGTTCATGGGGACGCAACGGAATGCGTCGTGTTCATCGGGAGGGCTTGGACGGAATAGGCGATGGAAACGAGGCCTGGCGTACCGCAAAACGGAGGAAACAGCTTTGTGTTCGACCGGCCACGTTCGAAACGGGGTCCTGTTCATCGAGAGGGGTCTGACGTACCGCAAAATGGAGGAAACGGACCTCCTACGGTCGAAATGGGTGTCCTGTTGATTGGGAGGGGTGTGGCGTACCGCAAAATGGACGAAACGGACTTGTGTTGGAGCGCTACGGTCGAAACGGGGGTCCTGTTCATCGGGAGGGGTGTGGCGTACCGCAAAACGGGACTCCACTGGATACTGTTCATCTCCACCGTCGACCTCCTCCAGCCTCCACGGGCTCCTGTTCATCTAGCCTCCACTGCGCGCTACTCCACCGGCTACTGTTCAACCACCCCTCCACCGTCTACTATTCATCCAGCCCTCCACACCACGGGGTCCTATTCAACCACCCCTCCACGGGCACCCCTCCACCGTCTACTGTTCATCCAGCCCTCCACACCACGGGGTCCTATTCAACCACCCCTCCACGGGCACCCCTCCACCGTCTACTGTTCATCCAGCCCTCCACACCACGGGGTCCTATTCAACCACCCCTCCACGGGCACCCCTCCACCGTCTACTGTTCATCCAGCCCTCCACACCACGGGGTCCTGTTCAACCACCCCTCCACCGTCTACTGTTCATCCATCCCTCCACACCACGGGGTCTTGTTCATCCACCCCTCCACCGTCTATTGTTCATCCAGCCCTCCACCACACCACGGGGTCCTGTTCATCCAGAGGCAACGCCACCGCTCACTGTTCATCCAACCCCCCCGGCAACGCTCACTGTTCATCCCATTGATCGGCTTTAGTTAGCAGCAGTAGCGAAGGAATCGCTCGATCGGGTTCAGTTAACAGCCATCGATCGCTCGGGTTCAGTAACGCGTAGCCTGCAGTGCAATCGCTCGGGTTCAGTTAGAGCCCAACGCCTCGCTCGGGTTCAGTTAGAGCCAACGCCTTGCACACACGCGCGTACATGTACGAGAGAAACACGCATCGCTCGGCCCCCGACCTCCCACCGTAACCGGGAACTCCCCGAAATTTTCCTCGCCCTCGCTTCTACCACGGTTTTTTCCATCATGGACGGCCCAAAGAATGTCATGCAGCTGCATCTCCGGCCCGCCTAGGACGAAAATCCCATTTTCTGTCATGATTTTTTTCATAGAAGTAGGAGCCCACCACATCTATGATGATACCGGGTTTTCTCACAATTATCGTCATAGAAGTGTCATATGTATGACAGAAATTTTCTTCGTTCGGCCCAAAATGTCACGGATGTGTCTTTTTTGTAGTGTATGTTCAGAGGGCGGGATGCATCTCCTCGCGGGTAGGTGTCTGGCTCTTTGAGACCGGAGATCCGGACATAGTTCGTCCTTAGTATAGAGGAAGAGTTGTCGACTCGCTCCTCGACTACCACTATATGGTGGGTGATCGGTGGAGATTTGATTTCTCCCTGATCAAGTTTAAGCCCAATCCGATTGTAGTCTGTAGCGACCCCCAGGGCGGCGATGCGATCTAGTAGCTCGTTTAAGGACAAAAGCTCCGCTGGGTCCATCTGCTTGGAGTGTTCGGACTCGATACGAAGGGGGTTTTCGATGACCCGAGAGGTCATCGTTGGCTTAATAACCAAACGGGCGGTCATGGTAAAGCCGCCCAGCCGGAGGGTATGGCCTGGAGCCAGCATTCCTCCGGTGGTGATATTATCCTTGAGAACAAGGTGAGACATCGATCCTGTCGTCGACGTCACAGTGGAACTCTCAATGAAAGCACCAATGTCAGTGTCAAAACCAGCGGATCTCGGGTAGGGGGTCCCGAACTGTGCATCTAAGGTCGATGGTAACAAGAGACAGGGGACACGATGTTTACCCAGATTCGGGCCCTCTCTATGGAGGTAATACCCTACATCCTGCTTGATTGATATTGATGAATACAAGTATTACAAGAGTTGATCTACCTCGAGATTGTAATGGCTAAACCCTAGAAGCCTAGCCTGTATGACTATGGTAATGAGTATTCAGCCTATCTACGGACCTAGCCCTCCGGTTTATATAGACACGGGAGGGATCTAGGGTTACACAAGGCCGGTTACAGAGAAAGGAATCAACATAATTGTCCGCCAAGCTTGCCTTCCACGCCAAGGAAAGTCCCATCCGGACACGGGTGCAGTCTTCGGTCTTCGTATCTTAACAACCCATCAGTCCAGCCCATGGCTAACAGGCCAGACGCCCGAGGGCCCCTTAGTCTAGGACTCCCTCACCCTCCTGGCTCCAGTCGTCATGGCCTGCATCACAGAAACCTCGCGAGGTGTCCCTTGCCTTGATCTCTCCACCCCTCACGAGCCAGCCTGGTGAGGCCGCCCCTGAGAAGGTCTTGCGTCATCCGCATCGTGAGGGACTTGAGTGTTTGCTGGTGAAGGTGGGCCGTACAGTGTTGGTGTTCTGGGAACGGGGGTCCCCAGACTTGCCTGCCTGCGGCCTGCGGCGTGGCTCGAGGAGGGGCCCAGCACGGCCCATCTTCATCAACACAGACCCAAGACCCTCGCGAGGGGCCAAGCCTCACGGGGCGGACGACACGGAGCTTCCTCAGGCACGGCCTCATCAGGCTGGCTCACGAGGAGGCGGAGAGATCAAGGCGGGGTACCTCACGAGGTGCCCGTGACGCAAGCCATGACGACCAAAGGCGCCAGGCGGGCGCGAGCCGCGCAGTGTCCTCCTTTCCTCTTTGGTGCAAAGGGAGCAAGCGCAGGCGAGAGCATCAAGCAAAGGCACCCGTTTCGGTGCAACGAGACCAAGACCAGTCCAACGGCAGGGAGGAAGTCATTGTGGAGCCCAAGTCAGGGTCACCACCAGAGCCTTTGGTAGGCGAGGGCCAACTTTAGTCGGGATAAGTGTACCAGATGTTCCACTTCAAAATGGCCAATTGTTGGTGCCCTTCCCGCTCAATATTTGGGAAGAGGCCCAGGGCCTTCGCCTATAAATAGGACTAGCCACCCACAGGGTAGAGAGAGATCAGAGATCGGATCGAAATCAGAGAGAGAATCGAGAAGAGAGAGAGAGAGAGAGAGAGAGAGAGAGAGAAGGGTGACTGAACTCCTCCTAGCAGTTCATCCCCCCAGCAGAGAACAGACCCTCGCGAGGCTGTTCTTCCTTGTATTGCTCATCATCATCAGCCCAAGAGGCAATCCACCACACCACACACTGGAGTAGGGTATTACACCACAACGATGGCCCGAACCAGTATAAACCCTGTGTCTCTTGTGTTGTTCTTTCCATAGCTTAGATCTTAGCGAGGCAGAGGGGTGCAGGTAGGTAGAAGGAAAAATCTCTGTGTGCACCCCAGTGTTCGAACCTCAAGGGTCTGCCGGAACCCGAAATCCGACATTTGGCGCGCCAGGTAGGGGTGCGCCGGAATTCGTCTTCCACCACCCCGTTCTCCTCTGACCATCGCGTCCATGTCTGACGCTCGTCAGGCCCGCGCCGAGCGCTGGGCCGCTCTCGCTTCCCGCGTCGCCCAGACGGCTCCTGTCGGCGGGCGTCCTCGCCGTTCCCCGTCACTTGCCGTCAACGCCGCCATCGGCCCGGCAGGGGATGAGCAGCAAGCGTCGTCTCAGCATCCGTCAGTGCATGACGGCCGCACCGCTACTCCCTCGCTCACCCCAGCTGGTTCTTCGTCCTGCGCGCTCCGCGCACCCATGGAGGTTCGAGCTGCACTCATCGCGGCAAACGAGCTCCTGCACTACCGTCCCGTCGACGACGTCTACGAAGAATGGCTCGACCGCGTCGCCGAGCTCGTCCGTGCCACAGGGGGCTCTCCTGCGCCGTCCGTTCTGCTACACCCCACCCCACCCCGCGTGGGCGACGAAGCTCCAGCGGCGCCCCAGCCACCTCCTCCTCAAGAAGGTGCCATGGCTCTAAGGCGCGTGGCCCCTGGGCGGAACCCGCTCCGTCAGGTGCCAGCGCGGCAAGAGAAGAGCTGCCAAGAAGTCCGTCGCCCACAAGAAGCTGCCCGGGCGCTCCCTGCTCCAGCACGTCGCTACCATGTTCCTGCTCCCGCATGTCAAGACCCCGCGCTGCTCCCGGCTGCAGCGCGCGGAGACATGCAAGACCAAGATCTCTGTCATCCAAGGCCTCCCGTGGCCACAACAGGCTGCCGTGCCTTCACCACCGAGCTACGCAGCGTCGCGTGGCCCGGCAAGTTCAAGCCAGACCTGCCTCCTCGTTACGACGGCACGGCCGACCCTGCGGAGTTCCTCCAGCTCTATGAGCTGGGCATCGAAGCTGCCAACGGAGACGAGAAGGTCATGGCGAACTGGTTTCCCATGGCGCTCAAGGACGGGGCCCGCACCTGGCTCCTGAACCTGGCTCCAGGCACGATCTCCTCCTGGGACGAGATGCGCACCCGCTTCATCGCCAACTTCCAAGGTACTCGCGACCGGCCACCCGCGGTGAGCGACATGCGCCGCATCAAGCAACAACCCAGAGAGACCCTGCAGAAGTACGTCCAGCGCTTCAACAACGCACGCCTCAAGATTCCCAAGGTGACCGAGGAGGCCATCATCTCAGCCTTCTCCGACGGCGTGCGTGACGTCAAGATGAAGGAGGAACTGGCAATGCATGAAGACCTGTGCACTTCCTTGGAGTTGTTCAACTTGGCAACCAAGTGCGCCAGGGCTGAAGAAGGGCGTCTCTCCCTCCTCGAGCTGCCTGCCGCGGACCCAGAAGAGAAGAATCCCAAGGCCAAGGATGTGAAGCGCAAGGGGGCTGCCGTGCTCGCGGCAGAACCAGACACCAAGCCGGGCAGAGATCAGCCCGAATCTTCCAAGGGCAGTCGGTACTATCTGTACCACGACCTCAACACCCACAACACCAACGAATGTCAAGAGCTCCGAGCCGTGCGAGAAGGAAGGATCGGCCGTTGCCCCGACCGCGGTGACCGGGGCTACGGTCGAGGAGGAGGAAGGAACGCAGGACGCTGGGAAGACCGCTGCCCGCGCCAAGGGTGGCGCGATCGACCTTGCGAGGATCGCTAGCAAGACCCACCTCGCGAGGGAGACTGGAGGGATCAACCTCGCGAGGATCGCCCGCCAGATAACGCAGGCCTCCCTCCGCTGCCGCCGCAGCCAAGGAGAAACGAGGACCGCCATCAGGACGAGGGGGCTGGGGGCTTCCAGGAGCCGCGCGCGATCGCCTGCATCCTGGGCGGGGCTCAAGCCCCAGCCTCTCAATGCATCTTCAAGCAGTTCTCCCGCGAAGTGAATGCAGTCCTCCCCAAGCTCGAAACCACATGCCCTCTCAGGTGGTCGGCGTGCGCCATCACGTTCAGCTCAGCAGATCAGCTCAAGTGTGCGGCCACAGCCAGAGTCCTCCTGATGCTTTGTTCCCCAATCATCAGCAACGTGGTGGTCACCAGGACCCTCATCGATGGCGGGGCAGGGCTCAACGTCCTGTCCGTGGAAACATTCAACAATCTCCAAGTGCCCTACAACCATCTTCAGCCAACCAAGCCTTTCTCCGGAGTCACCGACGGCTCCACGGTCCCGATTGGGCAGGTCCGCCTCCCTGTCACCTTCGGGGCACGCGACAACTACCGCACCGAGCTCATCGACTTCGACATCGCCAAACGGGCGTCCAGGCGGTTACCTCAGGAGCCTGGCGTCTTCGAGGAGCGGCTCTTCAAGCCCTTAGCCCAGCCGTCATTGTCAAACATGGCTCAGCCTCGGGAGGAGCTCCCCCAGCCACCTGCCTCAGGAGCCCCGGTCTGAGGCCCGGCCTCAGGAGCACGCCTGCTCCTGACGATGGAACCTCAGGAGGGGTGCTGGATCACGGAGCTCCGGAGTTACTTAACACAAGGGACCCTGCCGGAGAAGGAGGAGGAAGCGGAGCGTGTGGCACAGCAGGCCACAGCATACTGCATCAAGGATGGAGAGCTCTACCGGAAGCGACCAAACGATGTATCCCTGCGCTACATCTCCAGGGAGCAAGGAAAGGAACTGCTGGAAGATATACATGGCGGAGACTGTGGACATCATTCATCATCATGGACCCTTGTCGGCAAGGCGTTCCGCAGTGGGTTTTATTGGCCCATCGCACTCAATGACGCCGTCGAACTGGTGAAAGCTTGTGAGGCCTGCCAGTGTCACGCCAAGCAGATCCATCAGCCGGCAGGAGGCCTGCAGACTATACCCCTTTCGTGGCCATTCGCAGTCTGGGGGCTGCACATCCTGGGCCCGTTTCCTCGGGCGCCAGGGGGCTACCGCTACCTCTACGTCGACGTGGACAAGTTCACCAAGTGGGCTGTAGTAGAGGCCGTCCGCACCATCCCCGCGGGTTCCGCGGTCAAGTTCATCAGGGGCATCGTGAGCCGGTTCGGGGTGCCGAACCGCATCATCACAGACAACGGTTCGCAGTTCACCAGTAACCTCTTCAAAACATACTGTGCTAACCTTGGAATGCAGATATGCTACGCTTCGGTGGCGCACCCCCGAAGCAATGACCAGGCCGAGCGAGCCAACGCAGAGGTCCTGAGGGGCCACAAGACCAGGACGTTCAAGAAGAAGCTGGAGGCCTGCTGCAGAGGTTGGTACGACGAGCTTCAGTCCGTGTTGTGGTCCATCCGCACAACCGCGACCAAGCCGACTGGAGAGACCCCGTTCTTCATGGTCTACGGAGCCGAAGAGGTCCTCCCCACGAGGACAGATGTCGCTCCGCGCGGGTCCTGGCGTTCGACGAGGCGCAGCAGGACGCCATGCGGGGGATGGACCTCGTGCTGGGGGAGGAACGTCGCCGAGAAGCCGTGCTGCGAGCGGCGAGGTACCAACAAGCGTTGCGACGATATTACTGCCGCAACATCCGCCCCAGAACTCTCGAGGTAGGAGACCTCGTGCTCAGGTGGGTTCTCTCCAGGGAGGGACTGCACAAGCTCTCTCCCATGTGGGAGGTCCGGTTCAAGGTTGTTCATGTTTCCAGGCCCGGCTCCGCGCACTTGGAGACTCAGGAGGGGGTGCCGGTCCAGAACGCATGGAACATCCAGCACCTCCGGAGGTTCTACCCCTAAAAAGTCCCAGAGCCTGTGAAGAAGGCGAATGCCTGTGAAGCTGTCGCGTTTTGGAAAAGGCCCAGAGCCTGTGAAGAAGGCGAATGCCTGTGAAGCTGTCGCGCTTTGGAGAAGGCCCAAAGCCTGTGAAGAAGGCGAATGCCTGTGAAGCTGTCGCGTTTTGGAAAAGGCCCAGAGCCTGTGAAGAAGGCGAATGCCTGTGAAGCTGTCGCGTTCTGGAAAAGGCCCAGAGCCTGTGAAGAAGGCGAATGCCTGTGAAGCTGTCGTGTTTTGGAAAAGGCCCAGAGCCTGTGAAGAAGGCGAATGCCTGTGAAGCTGTCGCGTTTTGGAAAAGGCCCGGAGCCTGTGAAGAGGGCAAATGCCCGTGAAGCCTGCTTCCCCCAAGAAAGGCCCGGAGCCTGTGAAGAAGGCTAACGCCTGTGAAGCTCGCTGCCCGTGACACTGTCACGTAATAATGAGTTGGGGCTGTACATGCCCCGGAGTCTCAGGAGCGCCGGCCTCAGGCCCTGGGGCTCCCTCCCACGCCCAGTGGCAGCACTTAGCTCCGCGCTGGTGAGAAAACGTCGAAGACTAGATTAGGTGCCGGACGCGGCTTTTTCATTTGCTTTCCGAAGTTGGCTTGTTCATTCTCATTCGAAGTTTTATTGAAGCTGTTGCCGTCTTTGGCTTGTGGTTCTTCGACTTTTCACTCTCCTGCCTCGATTTCTCTTATGCAAGGCCTTGCAAGGGGGGCAGCCGAGCGCCCTCGCGAGTGTTCCTGTCCTAGTCGTTCAAAGGTTTCGTGACCTGGGTCCATTACAGGAGTACTCCTCCAGTCTGTGACCCACGGGCACCGCGACACAAACACAGGGCCTGGGTCGGTCACCCCCACGGCTGGGGCCGGGAACTATCCACGCGCGGGTACGTAGCCGGAAGGCACGATAACGGAAGCAAAGCGATGATTAACAGCAATAACCCAAACACGCCCCCGCGGGGCTCCACGCTACTGTCTTTTTACGTAGGAAAAAGGAAAAGAAAGAACAAATTAGGCGCAGCTCGCCTCACACCGGCCTGCAGGGAAGACTCGAGCTGCCTCCGGGGCTCAGGCAGACTCCCTCTCGTGCTTCACCAAGGCGCGACGGCGGGCAGACACGCTACCACCTCCCAAGCAGGTACGACGGCGTGGAGGCTGACTGCAGCCACCTCTAGAAGAGTCGCCGCCTGAAGAAGAACCGGTGAAGCTTGGGGAACCCTGAGCACCGCCAATCACGCGAGCGCTGTCCTCTCCATCATCGCCGGGGCTGGGTTCCCGGCCGCGGTCGTCATCCTCAGGGTAGCACCCTGCGCGGCGACCATCTTCCCCAAACACCCTCACGTAGAGGGTGGCATCGCCGTCAAACTTGAAGTGCAGGGTGCACCGACGGTTCAGGCCACGCGCGCAGGCAAACGTCTGCCAACCGCGGGTCAAGGTCAGGCTCCCGGCTGCGGAGACCTCCAGTGAAGCCCATGAGGCCCGGCTGCAGCAGCCGTCTGCCTGAAGCCAGAGGCCGCCCGGGGCGCCGGCCGGGAGCTCGCCGAGGAGGAAGCAAGGAAGTTGAAGCCGGGTGCTAGTCGGCTCCGCCGACCACACAACGAACTCCGGCAGCACCTCTGCAGCACGAAAGCGCGGCCTAGGGGAACGCGCGACTGAAGCGTGCCCCCCGGCCGCAGCAGTCCGCCCGTCACCGTGCTGGAAATCGTCTCCACGGCCGCGGGGAGCTGCCGTGGTGGCCACAGGATGTTTGCGAGGGCGCCCTCGGCCGCGCTTAGGCGGGGGAGAGGCAGGCTCAACCTGGCGAGCCTTCCCCTTCTCTGCGGCCGAGAACCTCCTCGACGGGGCCATGAAGAAGAAGAGAAGCGAGGGAGATGAACTGGAAGGGTGCGCGCCGATCCATACTTATAGCCGGCGATGGCCAACCGTCAGCCCCCACGATTGCAGGTAATCATGACCCGCTTTGCATGCAGGGACTTGTCCAATCCGCGCAGTTGCCGAGGCGCTATGGGGAAGTGGAGACGCCCACGTCCAATCAACTGCCACGCGGTGCCCAAGGCCAAGTCCGGGCGCGCCTTGGGCCCGGGGGCTACTGTCGGTGTTCTGGGAATGGGGGTCCCCAGACTTGCCTGCCTACGGCGTGGCTCGAGGAGGGGCCCAGCACGGCCCATCTTCATCAACACAGACCCAAGACCCTCACGAGGGGCCAAGCCTCGCGGGGTGGACGACATGGAGCTTCCTCAGGCACGGCCTCATCAGGCTGGCTCGCGAGGAGGCGGAGAGATCAAGGCGGGGTACCTCACGAGGTGCCCGTGACGCAAGCCATGACGACCAAAGGCGTCAGGCGGGCGCTAGCCGCGCAGTGTCCTCCTTTCCTCTTTGGTGCAAAGGGAGCAAGCGCAGGCGAGAGCATCAAGCAAAGGCACCTGTTTCGGTGCAACGAGATCAAGACCAGTCCAACGGCAAGGAGGAAGTCATTGTGGAGCCCAAGCCAGCGTCACCACCAGAGCCTTTGGCAGGCGAGGACCAACTTTAGTCAGGATAAGTGTACCAGATGTTCCCCTTCAAAATGGCCAATTGTTGGCGCCCTTCGCGCTCAATATTTGGGAAGAGGCCCAGGGCCTTCGCCTATAAATAGGACTAGCCACCCACGGGGTAGAGCGAGATCGGAGATCGGATCGAAATCAGAGAGAGAATCGAGAAGAGAGAGAGAGAAGGGTGACTGAACTCCTCCTAGCAGTTCATCCCCCCAGCCAAGAACAGACCCTCGCGAGGCTGTTCTTCCTTGTATTGCTCATCATCAGCCCAAGAGGCAATCCACCACACCACACACTGGAGTAGGGTATTACACCACAACGGTGGCCCGAACCAGTATAAACCCTGTGTCTCTTGTGCTGTTCTTTCCATAGCTTAGATCTTAGCGAGGCGGAGGGGTGCAGGTAGGTAGAAGGTGAAATCTCCGCGCGCACCCCAGTGTTCGAACCTCAAGGGTCTGCCGGAACCCGAAATCCGACATACAGGGCCGCTGGTTGAGCCACGCCGTGGGCTGCAGGCAGGCAAGTCTGGGGACCCCCGTTCCTAGAATGCCGACACTACCCGAGATCGGCCGGTTTTGACACAGACATTGGTGCTTTCATTGAGAGTTCCGCTGTGTCATCAACAGAAGGATCGACGGGTCATCTTGTCATCAGCGGCGATGCTGTTTCCGGGGAGACCTTTCTCCCTAGTCAACTTTTCGTGTTTGGCGGCTTCTCTCTACGTGCTAATTTGACTGGTCACCTTGAGTAGATTGACAGCTACGCCCCTGGTCACCATATCATGTTCGAAAACCTGAATTACATCGCAGATATCCGAGGAGATTTGATCTTCGAAGGGTTCTTGGCCCCGGTGGCCGCTCCTCATCTACATGAAGGAAGCCCGTCAGGTCCACCATCAAATTCCACTTAGGGATCAACCCTCGTACCCACCCTGGCCTTAAATCGAGAGCGGGCCACTCTGCCCGAAGACGGGAGAATAAACCCCGCCGAACTCTCCCCTTTTACGGAGTTACCTGCCGGAGACCCAAAGGTGACCATGCTATCAGTGGGCCCGGAGTCCAACAAGACTCTCCTTGTCATCGGGAAGCCAGAATCATCTCTGGTTGTCAACTCCGAACCCTCAAGGTCTGCTTCTATAGAGCTCAGTCAAGAGATGATTACCGGACCCAGCTCCGCAGATCCTCAGTTGTCTGTCCAGCTTTCCCTTCAAAACGAGGCGCTGGACCTAATGCGATCTCTCGCCATTATGGAGGCATCTCTTCCGAACTACGCCCAGCCTGAACTAGGGGCTGAGAGCTAGGAATTTTACGTCCCACCCACCACCCACTTAATAGCCACTGTCGAGGATTTAACCGACATGCTAGACTACGCCTCCGAAGACATCGACGGTATGGACGACGATGCCAGAGCCGAACAAGGCCAAAACCCGCCCATCACCGGGCACTGGACGACCACTTCTACTTATGACGTGTACATGGTGGATACACCCAAAAAAAGGACGACGATGGCACTCAAGATTCGATTAAGGACAAGCCTGACGAGGCACCACCTAAACGCCAGCGGCGCCGCTCATGATCTCGTCGTGAAAGGGATATCAATACTGGCACCGGAGATAACAACACCCCAGATGTTGCCGCATACCCTGACCACACCACCGAGCCTGCAACTGAGCACGATGAGTGGGAGGAGGGACAAGTTAACCCTGACGAACTTACCGATCACGAGGATTCGGAAGATAGCAATTATCTACCGGCCTCCGAGGAGGACGTTAGCCTCGGTAACGAAGATTTCATCGTGCCAGAGGAGCCCCTCGAACAAGAACGCTTTAAGTGACAACTCATCGCCACTGCGAGGAGTCTGAAAAAGAAACAACAACAGCTTCAAGACGAACAGGATACGCTCAACGACAGATGGACCAAGGTCCTGGCTGCCGAAGAATACAACCTTGAATGCCCAATAAAGATTTAACCAAAGCGTAGGCTGCTTCCACAATTCAACGACGAGGCCCTCGAGCCAATTCCGTCAAGATACAATCATGCTAATGAACCAGACTGACCACCACATGGACGAGACAAAAACGGCTAATTTCGCCGAATACCAGCCCGCGCCACCTTGCCGTAGAGGTAAAGAGGCATCGGCTCTGGGTTACACATATGAATTACGTCAGGACCTGGACAATAGAGCCGACCATACCAGATCAATCTACAGATCAAGGGGGCGTGCTCCGACACGAGACAACGACCATCAAGCCTGGCGCGACAATCATAATTAAGTTCGGGTCGAGAACCGAATACGGACATCATCCGAACTCCGTCATGATGTGGCCTGATATAGAGGCGCCGCACAACCCATGTGCTTCACCCATGAGGTAATGCAGCACCAATTTCCAGAAGGGTTTAAACCCGTAAATATCGAGGCATATGATGGAACTACAGATCCCGCCGTATGGATTGAAGATTTTCTTATCCACATTCATATGGCTCGTGGAGATGACCTCCATGCCATCAAATACCTTCCTCTAAAACAAAAAGGACCAGCACGGCACTGGCTGAATAGCCTCCCATAGAACTCCATTGGTAGTTGGGAGGACTTGGAGGATGATTTTTGAGACAACTTTCAAGGCACATATATCCGGCCATCGGACGCTGCCGACCTCAGTCACATAGTCCAGCAACTTGGAGAGTCAGCCCGCAAACTCTAGACTCGGTTCTTAATTAAAAAGAACCAAATTGTTGACCGTCCGGACGCCGAAGCCTTAGTGGCCTTTAAGCACAGCGCCCGTGACGAATGGCTCGCCCGGCTCCTCAATCAAGAAAAGCCAAAAACTATGGTAGCTCTTACTGCACTTATGATCCGCTTTTGCACGGGAGAAGACAACTGAATGGCTCGTAGAAGCAACAACACTAGCGACCCCGCCACCTCGGAAGCCAGGGATGGCAATGGAAGGCCATGATGTAACAAAAACAAGCGTCGGAAAAACAACAAAGAAACCAAGGATATGATTGTGAATGCCGGATTTAGTGGCTCCAAACCCGGTGAGCGGAAGAAGCCATTCAAAGGAAATAGAGATGGTCCATACAACTTGGACAAAAATACTAGATAGGCCTTGCCAGATTCATGGCACGCCTGACAAGCCTGCCAACCACTCCAACAGAAACTGTTGGGTTTTTAAACAGGCTGGTGCTACCTCTTGAGCATGCGTTGGTTTTCCCTTGAAGAGGAAAGGGTGATGCAGCAAAGTAGCGTAAGTATTTCCCTCAGTTTTTGAGAACCAAGGTATCAATCTAGTAGGAGGTAACACGCAAGTCGCCTAGTACCCGCACAAACAAACAAGAACCTTGCAACCAACGCGATAAATGGGCTGTCAATCCCTTCATGGTCACTTACGAGAGTGAGATCTGATAGAGATAATAAGATAAATATTTTTGGTATTTTTGTTATATAGAAAAGTAAAGATTGCAAAATAAATAGTAAACTAGAATTGTAGACCAGAAACTTATATGATGTAAAGTAGACCCGGGGGCCATAGGTTTCACTAGTGGCTTCTCTCAAGATAGAAAATTCTACAATGGGTGAAGAAATTACTGTCGAGCAATTGATAGAAAAGCGCATAGTTATCAGAATATCTAGCCATGATCATGTACATAGGCATCACATCCGCGACAAGTAGACCGAAACGATTCTGCATCTACTACTATTACTCCACACATCGACTGCTATCCAGCATGCATCTAGAGTATTAAATTCATAAGAACAGAGTAACACATTAGGCAAGATGACATGATGTAGAGGGATAAACTCAATCAATATGATATAAACCCCATCTTTTTATCCTCGATGGCAAAAATACAATACGTGACTTACTGCCCATGCTGTCACTGGGAAAGGACACCGCAAGATTGAACCCAAAGCTAAGCACTTCTCCCATTGCAAGAAAGATCAATCTAGTAGGCCAAACCAAACTGATAATTCGAAGAGACTTGCAAAGATGTTAAATCATGCATAAAAGATTTCAGAGAAGAATCAAATATTGTTCACATATAATCTTGATCATAAACCCACAATTCATCGGATCTCAACAAACACACCGTAAAAAGAATTACATCGAATAGATCTCCAAGAGAATCGAGGAGAACTTTGTATTGAGATCCAAAGAGAGACAAGAATCCATCTAGCTAATAACTATGGACCCGAAGGTCTGTGGTAAACTACTCACACATCATCGGAGAGGCTATGGTGTTGATGTAGAAGCCCTTCGTGATCGATGACCCCTCCGGCGGAGCGCCGGAAAAGGCCCCAAGATGGGATCTCACGTGTACAGAAGGTTGCGGCGGTGGAAATAGGGTTTCGTAGTGTTCCTGGATGTTTTCAGGGTATATGGATATACATAGGAGGAAGAAGTAGGTCGGTCGATCTGCGAGGGGCCCATGAGGGTGGGGGTGCGCCCTCCTGCCTCGTGGCCTCCTCGCTTCTTTCTTGACGTCCACTCCAAGTCTCCTGGATCACGTTTGTTCCAAAAATAACTCTCCCGAAGGTTTCATTCCGTTTGGATTCCGTTTGGTATTCCTTTTCTGCGAAACACTGAAATAGGCAAAAAAACGACAATTTGCACTGGGCCTTTGGTTAATAGGTTAGTCCCAAAAATAATATAAATAGGTATATTAAAGACCATTAAACATCCAAAACAGATAATATAATAGCATGGAACAATCAAAAATTATAGATACGTTGGAGACGTATCAGTCGGTAAATTAAATACCAAGCACAAGGGGAAAGGGCCTCAAAGCGAGGACGATGATGAGCCCCACCCTCCAAACACAGGGGGAAAAAAGAAGTTTGCCCCCGAGGTGAAAACAGTGAACATGATATATGTTACACACATCCCATAGAGGGAGCGCAAGCGTGCACTAAGGGACGTCTACACCGTAGAGCCTGTCGCCCCAAAATACAACCCATGGTCGGCTTGTACGATCACATTTGATCACAGGGACCACCCAACTAGCACCCGTCATGATGTTTCGGCGGCCCTGGTACTCGATCCCATCATCGATGGATTCCATCTCACTAGAGTCCTTATGGACGGCGACAGTAGTCTCAACCTGATTTATCAAGACACTATCCGTGAGATGGGTATTGACCCGTCAAGAATCAAACCAAGCAACACTACCTTTAAAGGAGTGATACCCTGTGTGGAGGCTCGTTGTATGGGCTCCTTAACGTTGGAAGTAGTCTTCGGTTCTCCAGACAACTTCTGAAGCAAAGACTTGATCTTCGATATCGCCCCTTTCTGAAGTGGTTATCACGCGCTGCTCGGATGAACTACTTTCGCCCACTTCAATGCGGTCCCACATTATGCTTATTTAAAGCTCAAAATGGCCGGAATGCGTGGTGTCATCATAGTCAATGGAAACATGGAATGCTCCCTCCGTACTGAGGAACACACCGCAGCCCTCGTAGCCGAGGTACAGAACGGCCTCATCAGGCCAAACAACTCATTGGTCATCAAGAGTCCTGACACTACCAAGCGAGTTCGGTCTATGATGTATAATCCTCCCTGAGGAGTCGTCCTACATCATAGGCTTCACAGACTATCTTTTTTATAATTTTTAAAATATCACCTGCTTATGCTTCATGACGTGTAACTTTTTTTTTGAAAGTGACGTGTAACATTATTGTTAGTCTTGTTTTGTCATGTAGTACAAAATAGTGTCTTGTTCGCTTCACTGTTGTAACTATATTTTTGCCCTAGTCATGTGTACTTACAGAAACATTTGAGGATTAAGTGACATCAACACAAAGATCTGTGAGCAGTGCGGCATGGCCGTTACCGAATGATTATGGATTGGAATTGGAATGTGCTGATGTTCTCGAGCATCGACTAGAGGTGGCAAGACAACGTGTACATGATTGTCAACGTATAATCAACAAGTTGAGACTGGACATGCAGGTATTAGATGCAGGAGTCAAAAAAATGAAACAAGACACTGAGGTAACCATGAAGGAATTGGAGATTTTGCAGACTGAAATTTGTGCTATCTGAATCCGGCCAATCCTATTTTCTGAAGAGATTATAGTTCAAATGGAGTTAAGTTGATGCACGTCCATGATGTATGAGCTGTATTTGCCCAGTGTATGTAATTTGCTGTTTGTGTATGCTTTATTATCGCCTATGCCGAACCATAATGCCCAGTGGGTATAATCGGCTGTAATTTCTTTATTGTATAGTGTAGGATTATTCTACCTTTATATGCCTTGATCTCTTTGTTGTAATAGTGTAGGCTTTTTAGAGGTGATAGTATTGAGTAGGATAATTCTTTGAATATGCTATATCATTCAAACGGGGGCCAATTCGCCCGACCATGGCCCTTCACGGGCCGTCGGATCCATGGGCCTTCTATGTCTCGTAGGATCCATGGGCCTTCTACGTCTCGTAGGATCCATGGGCCTTGTATGTCTCGTAGGATCCATGGTCCGCCGGCTCATTTATGGGTCTTGTACGGGCCTTTAATGGGCCGTAGACGGGCCTTTAATGGAAATCGTACGTTTTATGGGCTGACCATAACGGGCCGTTAATAGGCCGTATTTGGTGATGCTATGAAAATGGCCCAACAGACAAACGGTCCACAAACGGGCCAACTGTAATGACGGGCTGAATTTGGCCCACAAACAGAAAATGACAGTAACGGGCCGTAAGTAACCGAATGCTGCAAATGAGCCCAAGAATAAATGGACCCTCAAAAGGCCGAAAGTTAACTTGGGCTGGAAACGGCCCAACGGAATAACGGGCCGTTAATGGGTATAAAGTGATACACTGTTCATTACGGGCCAGTTTCACCATGGGCCGTTAATGGGTGTAAAGTAATACACTGTTCATTAGGGGCCAGTTTCAGCACGGGCCGCTAATGGGCCAAGAGTTACAAAGGGCCTCATATGGGCCGAAAGACGTCATGGGCCAGAAGTGAAAATGGGCCCGAATCATATTGGACGACCCAGATGATGCTACTGGGCCTAATTCGGATAGGGCGTAATGGGCCTTGGGTTAGCGGGCAGTAAATGGGCTATATGCGAACAGGCCGTTAATAGGCTTTCCATGGGCCGGCCCGCCAGCTTTTGACCAAGTCAAATGGGCCGGCCTTTTCACAGGAATGGGCCACTGTTGGGCCATGCCACATGTCGACGTATCATAGGCGCCTTCTGTCCAGTGAGTGGATGACATCTGTCCCAACGATGAGCCGACACGTGTTTCCTCTAGCCAATGATGATTTTACACGTGGAAAATCCCCATTGGTCGGGGCTGTTAACGGGTTATCGGATCCAAAACCCGACCCTATAGCTTAACGGCGTTCCGTTACGGTGGATGCCACGTGTCGGTCACCCTTGACGAAAGCACTTCTGTGACGCGCGATTTATTGTCATGGAAGTGGACACTTCCGTGATGATAATTTTGGTAATGTCATGGAACACTTCTATGATAGCACAGGTATGACTATCTTGATTCTTTCATAAATTTGTCGTGGATGTACATGCATGACAAAAAAAGCGACCTACTGTGACAAACACGTATCATTACGGAAGTGTATTTTTTTGTAGTGGTAGAATCGGACGACGGGCCTAAGAAATTAGTGGACATCCTGGAGCCCGATCTGCTAAGTTCGGAAGACCTTCAGACTCCGGATCCAAAACTGGGTCAGGGTTCAGATTTAAATCCACCTGCCCACCCGAATACAAGCGCTCTCATGAGCATACAACAGCAGTGTCAGGAAACGGTCCACCACTTCTGGACCAGATTCCTTCTTGTCAAAAAAAAGATTAAAGATTGCCGCGACAAGGAAGTGATCTCAGTGTTCCGCAACAATTACAGGGACGAAGGAATCCTCAACGCCATCAACCGCCGTCGCATCCTACACTTTGCTGACTTGGCAACTATCGTACAGAAGTACATCGCAATGGAAAGCGCCTGGAAAACCCAAGCAGCCCGTTGGGAATCATCGGTCCCCACTCAACCCCTCATTCAGACAAAAAGGGCGCACCCTTGCAACACGCCCGGTTCAATAGTAAAGAAATACAAGTCCAGTATGGGGTGCGGAACCATTCTGGAAGGGTGACTCGATGGGCCATGCAAAATACACGCAACACCAGATAACATACCAACACATAGCCTTAGAGCATGTTGGATACTCCGACAAGTGGCCAAGAGCGGCGAGGATATCCTCACCAAGAATAACCCAGAACAACACCCCCCATAGGACATCGACCCTAAAGTACTGACGGTCTTCGAGACATTCGCCTCAAACAATAGGCGCAAAAGAGCACTACGCGGACTCGCCGAAGTCTGTCAAATAGCAGCATTAAACCCTTGGAACGACACGGCTATATCTTTTAATGTCGGTGACGAACCAAAATACAGGACAGTCTGAGCACCAGCCGCCTTGGTCCTCATTCCAATCGTGGATGGCTTTCGGCTCACCAAGGTCCTCATGGACGGCGGCAGCGGACTCAACCTCATCTATGAGGATACAATGCAAAAAGTGGAAATAGACAGGAGCCGCATCGAGCAAAGCGACACGACCTTCCGAGGAATCATTCCTAGTCGGGAGGTACGGTGTGCGGGAAAAATTACACTCGATGTGGTATTCAGCACACCAAAGAACTATCGGTCCAAAGAAATAACCTTCCAAGTGGCCCCTTTCAACAGCGGATATCACGCCCTCTTAGGGCGAGATGCATTTACGCGCTTCCAAGCGGTACCCCATTATGGATACATGAAGCTTAAGATGTCTGGGCCCAATGGTATAATCACTCTAGCTAGTGATCTGGACATAGCACTCCACGTCGAGAATAAAACCGCATCCTTGGCCCTCGAGGCATTATCTGAAGCCCTCGCGACCGAAGAATTAACCGCACTACGCTCCACGGTGGATAGGGACGATGTGATCTTAGACAAACGACCCAAATCCACCTCCTTCAAACCGGCTAAAGAAATAGTCAAATTCCAGGTCCACCCAACGGACCCCAAGAAGACATCATCTATTGGAGCACAACTAGACCCAACGGTCGACGCCGCACTAAGGGATTTCCTTCGTGAAAACTGGGATATATTCGCCTGGCACCCTTCTGACATGCCTGGAATCCCACGTGAGCTGGCCTTACATAGCCTTAATATCTTAAAGGGATACAAACCAATCAAACAAGCACTACGACGCTTTTCCGAGCCCAAACGCCAAGATAAGGGGGGAGCTGGCCAAGCTAATTGAGGCCGGATTCATCAGAGAAATAAAACATCCGGACTGGCCGGCAAACCTGGTGATGGTACCAAAGAAGGACAAATCCTGGCGGTTGTGCATCGATTTTAAAGACCTCAATAAGGTTTTCCCTAAGGATCCCTTCCCCCTCCCCCGCATTGATCAAATCATCGATGCTACCGCAGGACACGACTCACTGTGCTTCCTTGATGCATATTCCGGATACCATCAAATCAAAATGAAGGAGTCCGATCAAGCTGCAACAACATTCATTACCCCAAATGGGCCATTCTGCTTCAACACCATGCCCTTCAGGCTCAAGAACGCCGGCGCCACATACCAACACATGATTCAAACATGCCTGGAGAAACAGATCGGCAAGACAATTGAAGCTTATGTGGACAACATCGTTATCGTAACTAGGCGCGTCGAAACACTAATAGACGATTTACGTCTCACATTTGATAACCTCCGCGTGTATGACATTAAGCTCAATCCGGAAAAGTGCGTTTTTGGCGTCCCCGCTGGAAAACTGTTGGGCTTCATCATTTCCAACAGAGGAATCGAAGCAAATCCAGCCAAAATCCGAGCTCTGTCGCAATTGACTACGCCAACAGACCTTAAACAAGTCCAAAAGCTCGCGGGTTGCGTGGCAGCTCTAAGCCGCTTTATCTCTAGATTGGGAGAAAAGGCACTATCATTCTATTGCCTTCTATGGCGAACCGATCTCTTCGAGTGGACGGACGCGGCAACAGTCGGACTGGAGGAAATAAAAACCCTTCTTGCGAGCAACCCAATCTTGGCCGCACCAAAGGTCGGTGAACCGATGTTATTATACATATCGACAACACATCAGGTGGTGAGCGCCGTGCTCGTCGTTGAACGAGAACAGGACGGACACAAATTCCCGCTTCAGAAGCCAGTATACTACGTATCCACTGTCCTTACACCATGCAAATCCCGGTACCCCCATTATCAAAAGATAGCATACGCGGTCTTCATGGCATCCTGAAAGCTCCGTCACTACTTCCAGGAGTTTTCGCTCATGGTGGCTTCCGAAGTACCACTCAATGAGATTATAAACAACCGTGATGCCACGGGCCGGATTGCCAAATGGGCCATTGAGCTCCTTTCATTTGATATTAAATACAAACCACGTCGAGCTATTAAATCCCAAGTACTGGCTGACTCCCTAAAGAGTACGGCACATATTCCAATTGGGTTATGTATTTCGATGGATCCAAAATGCTGGTAGGGCTAGGGGTGGGCGTCGTTTTAACGTCACCTAACTGGAGATGTCGTTCAATATGTACTCCAAATACTATACGCAGACTCCAACAATGCAGCCGAATATGAGGCCTTATTGCATGGTCTTCGGATGGCTGTCTCCATGGGCATACAATGCCTAGAAGTGCGTGGGGATTCAAACCTTGCAATATCTCAAATAAATGGAGACTTCGACGCCAAAGATTCGAAGATGGCAGATTATTGTAATGTCATCAAAAAAATGTCGGCCCGGTTCGAGGGGCTCGAGTTCCATCATGTGGCTCGAGAAAGTAATCAAGCGGCGGATGTTCTTGCTCTTATCGGCACTAAGCGCGACCCCGTCCCACCTAATATCTTTCTGGAAAGGCTTTTTTAGCCATCCATGGTGTGGCAGGGGAAAACAGCAACGCTAGTCCGGATCCAAACACAGCCCCAGATTCCGAAAACACCGACATCATCGGAGTCTCAGCCACCAAAATAACACCGTCGGTTCATATCATCATGGCAGTCATTGCCCCATGGACTGAACTCTTCCTGGCCTACCTTAACAGGAAGGAGCTTCCCGAGGACCAGAATGAGGCCCACCGCATTGTCCGGCATTCGAAGACCTACAAGGTTCATGATGGAGAGCTCTATAAGAAAAGCGCTACCGGAGTTCTTCAACGATGTATCTCCGAGGAAGAGGGGCGGCAGCTCTTGGCTGAAATTCACACCGGACTCGGCGGTCACCATGCTGCAGCTCGGGCCCTTGTTAGCAAGGCCTTCTATACAGGGTTTTATTGGCCGACGGCCCGAGCAGATGCACAGGACCTTGTCCAACATTGCGTCAGATGCCAACTCTTTGCCAACCAAAGCCATATGCCCCCCACTGCCTTACAATCAATCCCCATCACTTGGCCTTTTGCGGTATGGGGACTCGATATGGTTAGACCCCTTAAAGGAGGAGGCCGTAAGAGAAAGTATCTGTCGGTCAGGGTGGATAAATTCACTAAGTGGATAGAGGCCAAACCAGTCAAAACGGCCGAAGCGGGGCCGGTAATATATTTCATATCCGGCATGGTACACAGTTATGGTGTCCCACACAGCATAATCACCGATAATGGTTCTAATTTCATAGCCGATGAAGTGAAAACCTGGTGTGCTAATCTGGGCATTAAGCTCGATTACGCCTCTGTCTATCACCCGCAGACAAATGGTCAAGTCGAATGGGCTAATGGTCTTATTATGAGCAGCATCAAACCTAGACTGGTGCGGTCTTTGAAAGAATCAGACAAGCACTGGGTGGAGGAACTTGACTCCGTACTCTGGGGGCTGCGAACCACGCCCAACTGCACTACTGGATATACACCTTTCTTCATGGTGTACGGTGCAGAAGCAGTGTTACCCTATGATATTATTCATGGCTCACCTCGAGTGCGCATGTATGAAGAGAGAGAATCCGAGCTCGATCAGCAGGACAGCTTAGATGCCCTGGAGGAGGAGCGTGACGTCGCAAAAGCCCGTTCCGCATTTTATCAACAGAAGGCTCACAGGTATAAAAGCAGAGAAGTGCGGGCCAAGACTTGTAACGTTGGTGAACTCGTTCTACGCCTGCCGGAGAAGAAGAAGGACAAACTCAAGCCCAAGTGGGAGGGTCCCTTCATCATTGACGAAGTTCTCACCGGAGTAGCGTACCGCCTGCGTGATGCGTCAGACAATCACCTGGAGCCGAACCCGTGGAATGCGGCCAGACTCCGAAGATTTTATGCCTAGCAACAAACTCTGTGTTCGTCTCCTTCCTCCTGTTATTAACGTTATTTTTTCTCTCTTTTTGTTTTTTTATCTTTTTTCGTTTTGCTCTTTAGCCCTACGGCTTTAGTACGGCTACCGTCCTCCCCTGATGCATACATCTCCACATATGTACGTTCATCATACCCGGGGGCTTCTCATACAGAAGCTTGCTATTATTCTTCGAGCATCAAGCTCACCACATATGTGTTTTTCCATATGTACCTTTTCTTCGCCATTATATGCATCGATATGACTTAAGTTCTGGCCAAGCTGGGTTGCCTGGCTCCTGTGCTTATGCCCTACGTTCCCATTAGTTCGGCTAGGGCATAAAGGGAGCACCTCTGCGATTGTTACTACCGGGTCATCCGGATGTGTACCTCAGACTGGGTGAAGCCAAAAGCTAGCGTTCTTAAGGGAATATTCGGTCAGCGAATTAAAAAACATTTCCAGATTCACTCCATTGTGAAACCCCAGAAGTTACTTACTATAGATTTTTTTCAATCACAGTTTGGACACGCACATTAAACGCATGCACACCCAGGGAAAGGAACCCTTAACGGAACTACTCTCTCTGGAAGATGTTTCTTACATAAATGTAATATAACATAACTAGCCGGATACACATTGTCTGTTCAAGCAACTATGACCCCTACGCCTGGTTCCCATGCATAACCCTGTATATTCTACCGTTAGGGTATTCGAAAACACTCCGCACCTTCGGGTCCAGAGGTCGAAGCGAAAAGGTCAGCCATGACAATTGTTTTTATTATCCAGCTAGAAGGAAAGTACATAGTCACTTAGGACTTAAAGACATCCTCCTCTATACCGCCCAACAGGCGGTCTAACTTACAATCCTGTTGGGAATATCTAGCGGCCACCTCCACTTGGTCATATATTAAAGTAACGGGAATTTCTTCCCCATTTGACTCGGGCCCTTGGTATACCGCGTTTTTACCATGGCCCAGGCCTCTCGCACACCCTCTCGGCAAGCCGATATCTTCCACAGCCGGATACGCCGCCGCGCTCCCTTGAACAGCTCTACAAGCTTCTCCATACTCCCTGGGGGGAGGCGGATGGCCATAAGGCCTTGGCTACACTCCGCATTGCCTGCCGAGCTTGCTCGTGCAACTGCGACAGCCCTTGCAGAAGATCACTTGCTGATCCGGACACCTCCTCTTTGGGACGGCCCGTCAACATACCTGCAATCATAGCTATATCAGCTATTTTTCCCCCAAACTGTCAACAGATAAATTTGGCCACATACTGAATATGCCGCCTCGCAGCTTTTTGTTCTCCTTCATGGAGTCTGCCAGCTAGGCCCGTACATCTTTCAGTTCTTCGCGCATTTGGGTGTTCGCATCCTGGAGCTTGTTTTTCTCCTGAACGACTTTTGTTAGCACACGCTCGCCCGCTGCTAGCAGTTTTTTGGCTCCATGTTCTCCGCTTTGAGCGGCGTCCAGCTGTTCTTGCAGTTGGTCTAATGATCTAATAAAAAAGTAAGCAACCAGGTTTGCATTATTAGTGTACCATTATGTTTTCTCGATGGAGGGAAACATTACCAGGGGATGCCTTCTTGGATTTCTCCAATTCGGCATTGGCAGCAGTTAGCTGGCTTTGACACTTTTCTAGTTCCTGAGCTAACAGTGTGTTCTTCTCCGTAAGCACCTGGTTATACATTGATCCTTCAATCAGTTGTCCCAACTACTTTAAGTCTCGGGGGCTACTGGCATATGGTTATCATAGTCAGACAAAGTAAACTTACTTGCACATCTTCTAAATGTTGCTTTGTGGCTGTGTTAAGCCCATCTCGAGCATCTCGGATATATGCGTCAGCCGAGCTAAAGGCGTTAAATGCCTCTTCTGAAAAGCCAGGGTCTTGTAAAACGGCTCTGCGACGCTGGTAATGGCCATCTCGGTCTATGATGTAGGACGACTCCTCAGCAGAACCAGCGCTTGAATAGCAGTTCAGCCTCCGTCGATCGCCCCATAAGGTTGCAACACACGTACCACGTGTGCGTAATTATGCTCTTAAAATACCTTGGGTAGCGTTGGAGGCATACTTTGGAAAATTTCGATAGTACGGCTTGACCCTATTAGGACCTTAACTTTCTTTCTCCTTTTTCCTTTTTTTACTACAGGTTCATTAAAAACCTACTTACCCCATGGTCATGCAAGAGCTCTTTTCCGAGCTCCCCTTTCTTATAGACGACCATCAACTTCTCCTCTCAAAGGATTTATCATCAAGAGGAAACGGTGCAGACGTGCAACTGGGCATCGTTAGGATCTTTAAAAGCCACTACTTTTTTCACACAGCCCTGTGTAAAGCTTTCCCTTGTGTAAGATTCTCGGCGTGTAAAATAGCCTTAATATTCATGACATTATCTTTTGTAAGGGCATATTTACCCCTAAGTGGTTTTGGTGATTGATGACAATGCATTTGCGGACTAATCGAATGCATTGAGCATTTCAAATATCTCATGTTTAGGCACAAGCTGGTTCGTTGCCCCTCGGTGTCTAGTGAAGACGAAGTTTTCCCTACATTTCTTTTCGGTGGATTTGAGTCATAGGAAAGCCGTACTATTAAGAGGGGGTCCACTTTGGAAAGGTTTGGGTGGAATCATCACGTACATGTCTATTCCTTTTGCACCACCTTTCCTTTGACTCTTTGGAGCAACCACAGTTTATCCGTGTCTCTGCAAAATGAAGGACTCCTAGTGTTGTTTGTGTTGTGGCATGCGGTAGTACTACTCATGGAAGCAGTAGTACCACAGAGGCCCAAGGTAGTACTGGCCAGGGACGCAGTAGTACTGCAGGACCTTGCGGTAGTACCGCTCCACGGGCGCGGTAGTACCGTGGCCTCAGGCCGGGCACAACAGCACAAGCGGAAGTAGGGGCGGATGTAATTTTTTACATCCGCGTCCTATGCGGTAGTACCACCCCGGGTTTGTGGAAGTACCGCGTCGGATTTTTGCATAGATCGATTCTCAGCGGAAGTAGCCACAGATGTATTTTTATTCGTCTGTGCCTTCCCAGCCCAGACAAACCCTGCCTTGCGGTAATACCGCAAGGGGGAGCGGTAGTACTGCTCCGGCGGTTCTGTTGATCTTTGCTTCAATGCATCAGGGCTAGTCTTGCTCCTGCCACGCCCTTGCGGTAGTACCGCATGTCTGGTGCGGTAGTACCGCTCGTCGCAGGCTAAGTAAGTGGATAACGGTTGGATTTGTCTTATCACTATATATGGGGAGTCTTCTTGTCCGTGTTGACTACCTCTTCCATCCTCAAGCTCCATTGTTGCTCTAAGCTCCATTTTCGCCCAATCTCTATCCCTAGCCAATCAAGTTGTTGATTTTCTAGGGATTGGTTCAGAAGGCCCCGATCTACACTTCCACCAAGAGAAGTTTGATTCCCCCCACTAATCCCTTGCAGATCTTGTAACTCTTGGGTGTTTGAGCACCCTAGACGGTTGAGGTCACCGCGGAGTGATATGTCTCCAACGTATCTATATTTTTTTGATTATTCCATGCTATTATATTATCTGTTTTGGATGTTTATGGGCTTTATTATGCACTTTTATATTATTTTTGGGACTAACCTATTAACCCAGAGCCCAGTGTCAGTTTTTGTTTTTTCCCTTGTTTTAGTGTTTCGCAGAAAAGGAATATCAAATGGAGTCCAAACAGAAATAAACCTTCGGGAGCGTGATTTTTGGAACGAACGTGATCCAGGAGACTTAGAGTTGAAGTCAAGGAAGCTTCGAGGTGGCCACGAGGCAGGGAGGCACGCCTGCCCCCCTGGGCATGCCCCCACCCTTGTGGGCCCCTCGTGGGTCCCCTGACCGACTTCTTTCGCCTATATATATATATATCAATATACCCTAGAAACAACGGAGAACATAATAGATCGGGAGTTCCGCCGCCAGAAGCCTCTGTAGCTGCCGAAAAACAATCTAGACCCGTTCTGGCACCCTGCCGGAGGGGGGAATCCCTCTCCGGTGGCCATCTTCATCATCCCGACGCTCTCCATGACGAGGAGGGAGTATTCCACCCTCGGGGCTGAGGGTATGTACCAGTAGCTATGTGTTTGATCTCTCTCTCTCTCTCTTGTGTTCTTGAGGTGGTACGATCTTGATGTATCACGAGCTTTGCTATTATAGTTGGATCTTATGATGTTTCTCCCCCTCTACTCTCTTGTGTTGAATTGAGTTTTCCCTTTGAAGTTATCTTATCAAATTGAGTCTTTAAGCATTTGAGAACACTTGATGTATGTCTTGCACATGCTTATCCGTGGTGACAATGGGATATCATGTGATCCACTTGATGTATGTTTTGGTGATCAACTTGCGAGTTCCGTGACCTCATGAACTTAAGGTGTTATGCATAGGGGTTGGCACACGTTTTCGTCTTGACTCTCCGGTAGGAACTTTGGGGCACTCTTTGAAGTTCTTTGTGTTGGTTGAATAGATGAATCTGAGATTGTGTGATGCATATCATATAATCATACCCACAGATACTTGAGGTGACATTGGAGTATCTAGGTGACATCAGGGTTTTGGTTGATTTGTGTCTTAAGGTGTTATTCTAGTACGAACTCTATGATAGATTAAACTGAAAGAATAGCTTCGTGTTATTTTTCTACGGACTCTTGAATAGATCGATCAGAAAGGATAACTTTGAGGTGGTTTCGTACCCTACCATAATCTCTTCGTTTCTTCTCCGCTATTAGTGACTTTGGAGTGACTCTTTGTTGCATGTTGAGGGATAGTTATATGATCCAATTATGTTATTATTGTTGAGAGGACTTGCACTAGTGAAAGTATGAACCCTAGGCCTTATTTCAACGCATTGCAATACCATTTGTGCTCACTTTTACCACTTGCTACCTTGCTGTTTTTATATTTTCATATTACAAAAACCTATATCTACCATCCATATTGCACTTGTATCACCATCTCTTCGCCGAACTAGTGCACCTATACAATTTACCATTGTATTGGGTGTGTTGGGGACACAAAAGCTTCTTTGCTAACTGGTTGCAGGGTTGTTTGAGAGAGACCATCTTCATCCTACGCCTCTCACGGATTGATAAACCTTAGGTCATCCACTTGAGGGAAATTTGCTACTGCCCTACAAATCTCTGCACTTGGAGGCCCACCAACGTCTACAAGAAGAAGGTTGTGTAGTATACATCAAGCTCTTTTCTGGCGCCGTTGCCGGGGAGGTGAGTGCTTGAAGGTATATCTTTAGATCTTGCAATCGAATCTTTTAGTTTCTTGTTTTATCACTAGTTTAGTTGATAAAAGAAAATTACAAAAAAATGGAATTAAGAATACCTCATATGCTTCATCTTTTTAATATCTTTCATGAAAATAAGGATTCCGATAATTGTGCCAAAGTGTTAGAAGAAGAATGATTAGAATGTTTGGCACTAAATCTGTGTATGATGAGCATGATTGCAATGTTGTTAGTATGAATTCCTTGGATATCTATGATGCTAATGATATGCAAAGCCACAAGCTTGGGGAAGCTATGACTGATGAAGATGATATTTTTTGTCTCCCAAGTTTTCATGAGCAAATTTATTATGATGATAGCATGCCTCCTATTTATAATGATTATATTGATGAAAGTGGGTTTGGAAGAGTGTCAACTTTAGGAAGTGATGATCCCACTTGTAACATCCCAAATTTTCAATTTGGAATGTTATACACTAGATCATCATTGCATATCATATTTCATTGCATTTTGGTTGATCCTAGAAATTCTACAACTCAAGGACCCTCAGAGAGAGTTGGGGATTTCGTTATTTTCATATTTGAGTTTTCTCAAATTTTGAAAATAAGATCGTTTGATTTTATTTATTTCATCTTCAATTATTTCTATTATGAAAATTATGAGAGAGGGAATAAAATGACTTTCCCAAAATAAAGAAATATTCAAGGTTTAATAAAAAAATAAAATAAGATTTTATTTTAGTTTTTTTTTGCTATTTTATTTGAATTTAGGAAAAATTGCACGTTTTCAAAAATTGCATTTAGAGCAAAACATGTTCATCCTGTTCTATATATTTTATTTAGACGGAGAAAATTTGTTTTGGCATTTTTAGAATTTTATTTATTTATTTCTAGAATTTTTTTTAGTCGCAGCGAAACTGTTTTAAAAAAAGAGAGATCTCGCGCCCGACTGGGCCAAGGGCCCAGCCAGCCGCCGCCGCCTCCCGCCGGGTCGGGACAGAGTCCCGACCAACGCCGCCGCCGCCCGAGTCCGGGGAGGACTCCGCCTCCCGAGGCCGACCCCTCCCCCAAGTCGCCTCTCCCCGCCCCCTTAAAACCGCCACCGCCGCCCCTGCAGCCCACACCGCCGCCGCCGCACGCCCCACAGCGCCGCCACCGCACGCAGCCGTGCCGCCTGCCGCCGCCGCCCGGAGCCGCCGCCCGCCGCCCTGCCGGAGTCTCGCCGGAGCGCCGCCGCCGAGGTAGCCTCCGGCCGGTTTTTGAGAAAAAGCCATTTCAGTTTTTTTTGAAAACCCTAGTTTTCGTTTTTTTAAATAGATCGGTTTTTCTCCGGTTTATTTATTTAGCGAGCGTTCGCTCGTCCATTCATTTTAACGAACGCGTTTTTCGTTTAGTTCCTGTTAACGAACGTTCGTTCAATAACCTGTTCGTTGTTTTTCTTTTTCTTGGATTAAATCCGTGATTTTTCTCATCGCGATTCCTGATCCGATGTTCGTTTTAGTTTAACTTTTCGCTCGTTTGTCGGAATCAGGCGATTCAAGCGCTTGGAGTTTCCTCTCGAAACCCTCTTTCCGTTTAACCAACTCAAACAAGTTTTTGCCTCAGTAAAAATTTGCCCTAGTTTCAGATTAGTAAATGAAGCTTATTTCTTTTGTTGTTTGTCTTTCGTTGCTTCGTTCGATTTGGTTCTTTTTGCCAATTCGAGTTCTTAAGTTGAACTTTCTGGTTAGATCTCTTATTCGAGTTTTACCTGTGCATTAGATTAGTACTTATTGTATGCTTGTTTGTTTGCGATAGATTACCCGGAGTGCGCCGCTTGCTACTTCGAATCGCTAGGTTTCACGGATCATCAGCAAGGCAAGTAACACTTTGATCATACCTCCTATTACCCAGTTTTATTGCATTAGATCAACCCTCACACATTGCATTGTTTAGGATCTAATTAAATTGTGGGTCTGGGAAGTAGATGAGGTAGTACCTATTACCTGTTATTATCAAACTGTTGGGAGTTACTTCTACGTTTGCTTATTATGCCATGCTATGCTAGTAGACGTGGATTGGGTGAGTGTATCCATGACAGATGTGAGATTGTTAAATTAATGGTTTATCTAAGGTGGCAACTTAAACACACATCTGGGTGGATTGAGGCACCTGGGTATTCCAGGGATTGCCTGTTTTCTTTTGGACCGCCACCCAGGCTCAAAGGGATCATGAGATTATTCATGCTAGAAACTTCCGTGTGCAGCCACAAGCTACTATGGGCTCTAGCATAGTTGACTAAGTCGTGCGAACTCTTAAAGTGGTAGACTAGCAGATGTAGGGGATGTAGGTTGGTACGGTCTACCCGATCGTAAGGTGCTAGCGCTTCTGAAAGACTATGTCTCGGTCATCCGTTTCTCAAACACCATGTAGTGCGAGAATCCCAACGGAAAAGATCAAGTCTTGTGGGTAAAAGTGCGCAAACCTCTGCAGAGTGTATAAACTAATCATGGTTAGCCGTGTCCCCGGTTATGGACATCTTGAGTATCTAGTACTTGGATTATCATGTGAATCTCATCATGTTACTCTAAAATTAATTTTGTTGGGTTTTTAATGATGATGCTTAATTGGGATTGAGAATGCTGTCAACCATTCTCAATGTTTAACAACTACCATGATAGTTAAACAAAAATTATTCCTTTGCAGTAGGGAAAAATTGGCTTTACACAAAAACTGTAACCATAGAGCTTTCCACCAGCCAAATATGCATATAGAATAGCCTTATTCGTTTATCATTCTCTATGTGTTACATTGCCAGCATATTCCATGTGCTGACCCGTTTCGGGCTGCAACGTTAATGTTGCAGACTTTTCAGACGACGAGTAAGGTGCTTTAGGTCGTGGTTCTATACTCAGTGATGCCGTTGGAGTTGGTGGACTCACTTATCTTCCAAGACTTCCGCTGTTATCGTTATTAGATGGCCTTAAGCCATATTTATTGTAATAAGTTCTCTTTTGAGACACTCGATGTAATAAGTGTGTGATTGCTACTATGTATAAATCCTTCAAGTACTGTGTGGTGTCAGCATTACTGATCTAGGGATGACACCTGAGCATAGAGATTGGACCGTTTGAGGTCTGGTCGCTACAAGATGGTATCAGAGCACACGCTGACTGTAGGACACGACCACTAAGCTAAGGCCCTAGATCACTACTCTCTCTTCTCATTCTGACTCCTCATCTTTGCTACTCGTTTAGGATGGCGGATGCAAGGAACAAGTTCATGCAACCGGATGAAGATACACCCTTTGGACGTCATTTGAAGGAAGTTACAAGATACCTGAACATAGGAGTACCAAGCTTCACCGGAACCTACAACGCCACTTTACCAGAAGAAGAGCACTGGATGATTGAAGTTCAAGTTCCAGGAAGGACGTTCATGCCAGTCACTGAGCCCATAGAGTTTTCTTTTGATGCACCAACCTGGAGTCTAGGAAAGAGCATGGCAGCTCACATCGCCATGGGACGCATTGGAGAAGTTTACCACAATGATCTCAAGGATACTATCTACCAGATTTGTGGGCGCCGAGATGAGCAATGGCAGATGATCAACACCAGGAAGGACAGATCAATTGCAGCTTTTGTCCAGGAGTTGAACCAGCACATTCGACGTCAGGAGAACCAGATCTGCACCGACATGATAGATCTGAAGAAGGCAAGAACAAGAATCAAGGAACTGGAGGAAGAACTCAAGGCTACACGTGAAGATTACGAAGAGGAAATCGAAGTATTAGTGGAGAAGAATGACGATCTGATCAAGAAGATTGGAATATTCATGGGAGACCCTACACCAGTAGAAGAGGACGAAGAACCCAAGGGGATTTGCCCGGAAGACTACATCATCATCGACGACACCGACTCGGACCCAGATGATAGCGATGATGACTATGTGGATGAAGCTGGAGCAGATATCATGGAGTCTGCAACCGAAGAATATTTTTAGTAGACCACCCCATCAGTAGTAGTACTCCATCATGTAAATATAGTAGTCCGAGCACTTTCGCGATAGTTAGATTGATTGTATGCCCTTGTTTGATTGAATGAAGTGAATTGTTTGCTTTTGCCTCATGTGCATATGGGTAGTGTTTTCTCTCTAGACCCCCCTCTGTTCTTAAATATCATCCTTTCTAAACCCTCAGATGCCTCTGAGACGTGACCCCGTTTTCACCTTCCCACCGGAGCTCACCCAGTTGATCCAGCAGCAGAACACATTGATGTAGTTGCTAGTCCAGAATCAGAATCAGGGGAACAACAACAACAACCCACCACCACCACCACCTCCTGTCGATCACTTAGCCCGTTTTCTTAGGCTGAATCCGCCGGTGTTTTACAGTAGCACCGAGCCGATAGTAGCAGATGATTGGCTCCGCAAGATAGCAAGGGAGTTGACCACAGCAGGATGCACAGATGCGGAAAAGGTGAAGTTTGCCGCACATCAGCTTGAAGGACCCGCAGCATCATAGTGGGAGAATTTCACAGCCACTTTCCCTGTTGACACTGTCACATGGGACCAGTTCCAGCAGGCTTTCCGTACTTCCCATGTTTCAGCAGGAGCTATGGCCATGAAGAAGCGGGAGTTTCGCAATTTGCGCCAAGGAGGAAGGACAGTTGGCCAGTATGTGGAGGATTTTAGTAAGCTAGCACGTTATGCCCCAAATGACGTTGCCATGGATGTGGCCAAGCAGGAGAAGTTTCTGGAAGGACTGAATGATGAGTTGAGCATGCAGTTGATGGTAGCAACCTTCAACAACTACCAGGAGTTGGTAGATCGTGCTCTCATGATTGAAGGGAAGTAGCAGCAAATTGATAACCGTAAGAGGAAGTATGGACAAGGGAAGTACAATTCTGGAGCTCAGCAGAAGCCACGTTTTACCCCTAGACCAGGAGGACATTTTCAGCATACCCATGGAGGAGGTAGCTCGCACAATCATAATGGCACCAAGACTGGTAATGGGAATGGAGGAAGCAACAGCCAGAACCGTACAAACCCATCAACCCCAGCCAAGAGAGACCTGAGCCAAGTCACTTGCTTTAAGTGCCAGAAGACCGGACATTATGCCAATGAATGTCCTGAAGCCCCGGATGGAAATGGCAATGGAAGCTCTGGGAAGAAGCCGAACCCTTTCAACAGGGGACAGGTGAACCACGTAAATGTGGAGGAAGTTGAAGCCCAGCCCGATGCAGTAATAGGTAAGTTTTTGGTTAAGTCATTTACTGCACTCGTTCTTTTTGATACTGGTGCATCGCATTCATACATATCAAGGGGATTTGTGGATAAGTATAAACTACCAACCCAAGCCCTTAGATCACCCATGATAGTAACCTCGCCTGGAGCAGAGTATATGGCTAGTCTATGGTGTGATCGGTTACCATTAAGGATTGGTAACTACGTATTTCCCTCATACCTAATAGTATTGGAATCTCAAGGATTGGATGTGATATTAGGCATGGATTGGTTATCAAAGTATGAAGGAAATATTGAATGTGCCAGTACCAATTTTGCTTACCACGCCAGAAGGGAGAAGGATCAAGTATGTATCCCGGCATGTGCCGAAAAGGACTCAAGTAAATTGCTTAACGGGAGTTGTGCAGGAGGAAGTGCTAGTGGTAAAAGATTTCCCTGATGTATTTCCAAAAGAATTGCCAGGCATGCCACCGGATAGAGATATTGAGTTTTTGATTGAGCTTTTGCCAGGCACAGGGCCAATATCTAAGAGACCATATAGGATGCCCGCAAAGGATTTAGTGGAGATTAAGAAGCAGATTAAGGAGTTACCGGATAAGGTTATACTCGCCCAAGTTCTTCACCTTGGGGATCGCCAGTACTTCTAGTGGAGAAGAAGGATGGATCGTTAAGGATGGTTGTTGATTATCGAGGATTGAATGAAGTAACCATCAAGAACAAGTACCCACTACCGATGATCAATGACCTATTTGATCGATTGCAAGGAGCTAAGGTATTTTCCAAGATCGATCTGCGATCAGGGTACCACCAGTTGAAGATTCGAGAACGGGATATACCCAAGACAGCTTTTACCACCAGGTATGGGCTGTATGAGTATACCGTTATGTCATTCGGTCTGACTAATGCCCCTGCATATTTTATGAACATGATGAACAAGGTGTTTATGGAGTTTCTGGATAAGTTCGTTGTAGTGTTCATCGATTATATCCTGGTATACTCGAAGAACGAAGAGGAGCATAAGGAGCATTTGCGTTTGGTACTTGGAAAGCTCAGAGAACATCAGGTATATGCCAAGTTTAGCAAATGTGAGTTTTGGTTGAAGGAAGTTGGATTTCTCGGACACGTTATATCCAGAGAAGGTATAGCAGTAGATCCCACCAAGGTTGACACTGTGACAAATTGGGAAGCCCCAACAACAGTTGGAGAAATCCGGAGTTTTCTTGGAGTCGCAGGATACTACCGGAGATTCATTGAAAATTTCTCAAAGATTGCGAAGCCTATGACGGAGTTGTTGAAAAAGGATACCAAGTTCGTATGGACTGAGGAATGTGAGGCCAGTTTCCAGGAGTTAAAGAAACGTTTGGTTACATCACCTGTGTTGATTTTGCCAGATCAGACCAAGCATTATGAGGTGTATTGCGACGCTTCACATCGAGGACTTGGAGCAATGCTTATGCAGGAAGGAAGAGTTGTTTCATATGCCTCATGACAACTTAAGCCTCATGAGTTGAATTATGCCACGCATGATTTGGATTTAGCAGCCGTAGTGCATGCGTTGAAGACCTGGAGACATTTTCTCATTGGAAATCATTGTGAGGTGTACACGGATCAAAAGAGTTTGAAGTACATCTCCACACAGAAGGAGTTAAATCTCAGGCAAAGGAGATGGTTGGAACTCATCAAGGATTATGATATGAGATTGCATTATCACCCTGGAAAGGCTAACATAGTATCTGACGCGTTGAGCCGTAAAAGTCATGTCAACACCTTAATGGCGGGAGGTTTACTAAGAGAGTTAGCCGAGAATCTTCGTGAGCTATGTTTGGAGATAGTTCCGAGAGGCTATGTAGCAGCATTGGAGATTCAGTCTACTTTGATGGATAAGATCAGAGAAGCCCAGAAGAGTGACAAGGAGATTGCCTCTATAAAGGAGAAAATGAGCAAAGGAAAAGCTAAGGGATTTCGTGAAGATGAACACGATACCTTATGGTTTGAAGACCGTGTTTATGTGCCTAATGATTCGGAGATCAGGAAGTTAATTCTGCAAGAGGCCCATGATTCACCCTATTCGATTCACCCAGGAAATACCAAGATGTATCTGGATTTGAAGAATATTTTCTGGTGGACCGGAATGAAGAAGGATATTGCGGAGTATGTAGCAGTTTGTGATGTATGTCAGAGAGTAAAGGCAGAGCATCAGAAGCCAGCAGGATTGCTACAGCCATTGCCGAGACCCGAATGGAAGTGGGATAAGTTAGGCATGGATTTTATTACGGGTTTACCCAGAACTCGTTCAGGTTATGACTCAATATGGGTTGTAGTCGATCGTTTGACGAAGGTAGCTCATTTCATTCCAGTGAAGACTACCTATACCAGTGCAAAGTTGGCAAAGATATACATGACCAGAATCGTATGTCTGCATGGAGTTCCAAGGAGCATTGTATCAGATAGAGGAACCCAATTTACCTCAAAGTTCTGGAATCAGTTGCATGAAACCTTGGGTACCAGACTAGAGTTTAGTACAGCTTTCCATCCCCAGACAGATGGACAGACCGAGAGAGTCAACCAGATTTTGGAGGATATGCTGAGAGCTTGTGCGCTAGATTATGGATCTAGTTGGGACGAGAATTTGCCATATGCAGAGTTCTCTTACAACAACAGTTATCAATCCAGTTTCAAGATGGCCCCTTTCGAAGCCTTGTACGGAAGGAGGTGCAGGACCCCATTGTCGTGGGATGAAGTTGGAGACCACCCATTGTTTGGACCAGATCTGATTAAGGAGTTTGAATAGAAAGTGAAATTGATTCGCGATAGGCTCAAGGTAGCTCAATCCAGGTAGAAGAGCTACGCAGATTCTAAACGCAAGGAGACAGCTTACAAAGTCGGAGACCGAGTTTATCTTCGAGTATCTCCCCTTCGAGGAGTTAAGCGCTTTGGAGTTAAGGGAAAGTTAGCGCCACGTTTTGTAGGAGCATACAAAGTTTTGGAGCATATGGGAGAAGTAGCCTACAAGTTGGAATTTCCCGAAGGATTGTCAGGAGTTCACGACGTGTTCCACATTTCCCAGTTGAAGAAGTGCCACGCCAATATGTCTAATATACCGCTGAGAGATACAGTACCACTAGAAGCGACTCAGTTGGATAGTGATTTGACCTATGAGGAGAAACCAGTCAAGATTTTAGAGTATGCCAGTCGAGTCACCCGCAGCAAGGTTATCAAGTTTTGCAAAGTTTAGTGGATCCACCACACGGAAGATGAAGCCACCTGGGAACGAGAGGAAGATTTGCTGAAGGACCACCCTCACCTATTTTCTAGCCAACCCGAATCTCGAGGGCGAGATTCATCTTAAGGGGGGTAGGTTTGTAACATCCCAAATTTTGTATTTGGAATGTTATACACTAGATCATCATTGCATATCATATTTCATTGCATTTTGGTTGATCCTAGAAATTCTACGCAACTCAAAGACCCTCGGAGAGAGTTGGGGATTTCGCTATTTTCATATTTGAGTTTTCTCAAATTTTGAAAATAGGATCATTTGATTTTATTTATTTCATCTTCAGTTATTTCTATTATGCAAATTATGAGAGAGGGAATAAAATGACTTTCCCAAAATAAAGAAATATTGAAGGTTTAATAAAGAATCAAATAAGATTTTATTTTGGTTTTTTTGCTATTTTATTTGAATTTAGCAAAAATTGCACATTTTCAAAAATTGCATTTAGAGCCAAAAAAATGTTCATCCTGTTCTAAATATTTTATTTAGATGGAGAAAATTTGTTTTGGCATTTTTAGAATATTATTTATTTTTTCTAGAATTTTTTTAGTCACAGCGAAACTGTTTTTTTAAAGAAGAGCGACCCCGCGCCCGACTGGGCCAAGGGCCCAGCCGAGCGGGCCGCCCAGCCAGCCACCGCCGCCTCCCGCCGGGTCGGGACAGAGTCCTGACCAGCACCACCGCTGCCCGAGTCCGGGGAGGACTCCGCCTCCCGAGGCCGACCCCTCCCCAAGTCGCCTCTCCCCGCCCCCTTTATAACCGCCGCCGCCCCCTGCAGCCCACACCGCCGCCGCCGCACGCCCCCAGCGCCGCCGCCCGCAGCCGCCGCCCCGGGCCGCTTGCCGCCACCGCACGCCGCCCGGAGCCGCCACCCCGCCGCCTCGCGCCACCCGCCGCCCTGCCGGAGTCTCGCCGGAGCGCCGCCGCTGAGGTAGCCGCCGGCCGTTTTTTGAGAAAAAGTCGTTTCAGTTTTTTTGAAAACCCTAGTTTTGTTTTTTTAATAGATCGGTTTTTCTCCGGTTTATTTATTTAGCGAGCGTTCGCTCATCCGTTCGTTTTAACGAACGCATTTTTCGTTTAGTTCCTGTTAACGAACGTTCGTTCATTAACCTGTTCGTCGTTTTTCTTTTTCTCGGATTAAATCCACGATTTTTCTGATCGCGATTCCTGATCCGATATTCGTTTTAGTTTAACTTTTCGCTCGTTTGTCGGAATCAGGCGATTCAAGCGCTTGGAGTTTCCTCTCGAAACCCTCTTTCCGTTTAACCAACTCAAACAAGTTTTTGCCTCAGTAAAAATTTGCCCTAGTTTCAGATTAGTAAATGAAGCTTATTTCTTTTGTTGTTTGTCTTTCGTTGCTTCGTTCGATTTGGTTCTTTTTGCCAACTCGAGTTCTTAAGTTGAACTTTCTGGTTAGATCTCTTATTCGAGTTTTACCTGTGCATTAGATTAGTACTTATTGTATGCTTGTTTGTTTGCGATAGATTACCCGGAGTGCGCCGCTTGCTACTTCGAATCGCTAGGTTTCACGGATCATCAGCAAGGCAAGTAACACTTTGATCATACCTCCTATTACCCAATTTTATTGCATTAGATCAACCCTCACACATTGCATTGTTTAGGATCTAATTAAATTGTGGGTCTGGGAAGTAGATGAGGTAGTACCTATTACCTGTTATTATCAAACTGTTGGGAGTTACTTCTATGTTTGCTTATTATGCCATGCTATGCTAGTAGACGTGGATTGGGTGAGTGTATCCATGACAGATGTGAGATTGTTAAATTAATGGTTTATCTAAGGTGGCAACTTAAACACACATCTGGGTGGATTGAGGCACCTGGGTATTCCAGGGATTGCCTGTTTTCTTTTGGACCGCCACCCAGGCTCAAAGGGATCATGAGATTATTCATGCTAGAAACTTCCGTGTGCAGCCACAAGCTACTATGGGCTCTAGCATAGTTGACTAAGTCGTGCGAACTCCTAAAGTAGTAGACTAGCAGATGTAGGGGATGTAGGTTGGTACGGTCTACCCGATCGTATGGTGCTAGTGCTTCTGAAAGACTATGTCTCGGTCATCCGTTTCTCAAACACCATGTAGTGCGAGAATCCCAACGGAGAAGATCAAGTCTTGTGGGTAAAAGTGCGTAAACCTCTGCAGAGTGTATAAACTAATCATGGTTAGCCGTGTCCCCGGTTGTGGACATCTTGAGTATCTAGTACTTGGATTATCATGTGAATCTCATCATCTTACTCTAAAATTAATTTTGTTGGGTTTTAATTGATGATGCTTAATTGGGATTGAGAATGCTGTCAACCATTCTCAATGTTTAACAACTACCATGATAGTTAAACAAAAATTATTCCTTTGCAGTAGGGAAAAAATGGCTTTACGCAAAAACTGTAACCATACAGCTTTCCACCAGCCAAATATGCATATAGAATAGCCTTATTCGTTTATCATTCTCTATGTGTTACATTGCCAGCATATTCCATGTGTTGACCCGTTTCGGGCTGCAACGTTAATGTTGCAGACTTTTCAAACGACGAGTAAGGTGCTTTAGGTCGTGGTTCTATACTCAGTGATGCCGTTGGAGTTGATGGACTCACTTATCTTCCAAGCCTTCCGCTGTTATCGTTATTAGATGGTCTTAAGCCATATTTATTGTAATAAGTTCTCTTTTGAGACACTCGATGTAATAAGTGTGTGATTGCTACTCTGTTATAAATCCTTCAAGTACTGTGTGGTGTCAGCATTATTGATCCAGGGATGACACCTGAGCACAGAGATTGGACCGTTTGAGGTCTGGTCGCTACACCACTATTTTGGAGGATGTTGAATCTTATTGTGATAATTATAAACGTGGATTTGGAGAGGTCATGACTTTATTTAGTAGTGATTCCACTATTTCGGAAGAGGTTCCAATTGATTATGAGAGCAAAGTTGCTATATATGATGATTATTGTGATGACTTGTATGCTATTAAGAATAATGATAACCATGAAACTTGTCATCATGATTTTAGTTTTTAATTGGATTATGCCTCACATGATAATTATTTTGTTTAGTTTGCCCCCACTAGTATTCCAAATGAGAATAATTTTGCTTATGTGGAGAGTAGTAAATTTTCTATGCTTGTAGATCATGAAAAGAATGATTTATGTGATGGTTATATTGATGAATTCATTCATGATGATACTGAAAATTATTATGAGGGAGGAATATATGCTTGTAGGAATTGCAATAATATCAAGTTTCCTCTCTATGTGCTTAAAATCTTGAAGTTATGCTTGTTTTGCCTTCCTATGCTAGTTGATTATTGTTCCCATAAGTTGTTTGCTCACAAAATCCCTATGCATAGGAAGAGGGTTAGACTTAAATGTGCTAGTCATATTTTTCATGATGCTCTATTTATGTTTTAATTCTTATCTTTTATGTGAGCATCATTGAAATCATCATGCCTAGCTAGCGGCGTTGAATGATAGCGCTTGTTGGGAGGCAACCCAACTTCATTTTTGTTCTTTGCTTTTTGCTCCTATTTAGTAATAAATAATTCATCTAGGCTCTATTTATATGTGGTTTTATGCTTTTAATTAGTATTTGTGCCAAGTAGAACCTTTGGGAAGACTTGGGTGAAGTCTTTGTGATCTTGCTGTAAAAAACAGAAACTTTACCGCTCACAAGATTAGCTGCCATTTTTTACTGGAGAGTGCGATTAAGTTGATTCTTTTTGCAGATGATTAATAGACAAATTCCTCACGTTTGTCAATTTATTTTAGAATTTTGGGGTGTAGCGACCTGACCCGAATGGATCACGTCTACTGTGCTACGGTGTCATCCCTGGATCAGTAATGCTGACACCACACAGTACATCGAGGTTTTATAGCAGAGTTGCAATCACACACTTATTACATCGATGGCTCAAAAAGAACTTATTACAATAAATATGACTTAAGGCCATATTTTAAAGATAACAGCGGAAGACTTGGAAGATAAATGGGTCCATCAACTCCAGCGGCATCACTGAGTATAGGACCACGACCTAAACGCACCTCAATCCGTCGTCTGAAAAGTCTGCAACATTAACGTTGCAGCCCGAAAACGGGTCAGCACATGGAATATGCTGGCAAAGTAACACATAGAGAGTAATGGAATGAAACAGCTATACTATATGCATATATGGCTGGTGGAAAGCTCTATGGTTACAGTTTTTGCGTAAAGCCAATTTTTCCCTACTGCAAAGGAATAAATTTTATTTACTATCATGGTGGTTGTGAAACATTGAGAATGGTTGACAGCATTCTCAATCCCAATTAAAAGTAATTAAAACCCAATAACATTAATTAGAAGTAACATGTTGAGATTCACAATGATATTCAAGTACTAGATACTCAAGTTGTCCATAACCGGGGACACGGCTAATCATGATTAGTTTGTTACTCTGCAGAGGTTTGCGCACTTTTCCCCACATGACTCGATCGCCTCCGTTTGGTTTCTCGCACTACATGGTGTTTGAGAAGACGGATGACCGAGACATAGTCTTTCAGAAGCACTAGCACCTTACATGTGGGGTAGACCGGTACACCTACATCCCCTACATCTGCTAGTCCACCCCGTAAGAGTTCGCACAACTTAGTCAACTATGCCAGAGCCCATAGTGGCATGTGGCTGCACACGGAAGTTTCTAGCATGAATTATCTTATGATCCCTTTGAGCCTGGGTGGCGGTCCAAAAAAAACAGGCAAGTCCTGATAGACATCAGGTGCCTCAATCCACCCAGATGTGTGTTTAAGTTGCCACCTTAGATAAACCATTAAAATTATCAATCTCACATCTGTCATGGATATCACTCACCCAATCCACGTCTACTAGCATAGCATGGCATAATAAGCAAACGTAGAAGTAACTCCCAAAGGTTTCATAATAATACAGGTAATAGGTACTACCTCATCTACTTCCCATCCCACAATTTAATTAGATCCTAATCATGCAATGTGTGAGGATTGATCTAATGCAATAAAACATGGGTTGTAGAAAAGGTATGATCAAAGTGTTACTTGCCTTGCTGATGATCCGCGAGTCCTAGGGTTTCGAAGTAACAAGCGGCGCAATCCGGGTAATCTATCGCAGACAAACAACAAGCATACAATAAGTACTCATCTAATGCACAGGTAAAACTCGAACAAGAGATCGAACCAGGTAGTTCAACTTAAGAACTCCGGTTGCAAGAAAGAACGAAAAACAAACGGCGGAAGAAAACAACTCGGTTCTAGCAAGTTGAATCTAGGTCAAAATTTTACTGTAACAAAAGCTTGTTCAAGTTGATTAGACGGAACGGCGGTTTCGAGACGAAACTCCAGGCGCTTGAATCACCTGATTCCGATAAACGAGCGAAAAGAAAGACTAGAAAAAGATCGGATCTGAGATCGCGATCGCGGAATAAATCCGACGAAAAGAAAAAGAAGAACGGTTAAACGAACGGACGTCGTTAACCTAGAAGAATCCGGTGATCACGTTCGTTAGGACGAACGGTCCGGCGAACGGTCCAAAGCAACTAAATCGGAGAAGAAAACGAATCCGATCTAGGGTTTCGGAGAAGAAAAACCGAACGAAAAACCGATCTAGAAAACCGGAACGGTTTAGAGAAGAAAAGAATCGGAACGATTAGAAGAAAACGATCCGAGAAAAAGAATAGATGTAGCGCGGGGCAACCTTGGCGAGGTCTCCGGTGAGGGCTCCGGCGGCGTCGGCGTAGGGCGGCGGCGTGGGCAAGGTGCGGCGGCGGCGCGGGTGTGGGGCGGCGGCGGTAAGGTGCGGCGGCGGCGCGGGGTGGGGTGGCGCGCGGGTGAGGCGGCGCGGGGTGACGCAGGGCGCGGTGTGATGCGGCGCGGGTGACGCGGTGCAAGGCGTGGTGTGGAGGAGAGCTTTGATTTGATGTGTTTAGAGGGGGGGTGCTTGGGTATTTATATTGGGGAGGGGAGGGGTTTACTTGGGGTAGAGGACAAGGAATTAGAATAGGAGTAGGAAAGGTCTAGAAAATAAACGGAGTAGGACTAAAGAAAACGAAATAAGGAAAAGGGGACAAGGGGGCGCCTAGAATCCTAAAAGGATTTGGTCCTAGCAAGAGGCGCCTGGCGCCTGGGAGCGCGGGTAGGTGGCTTGGCTTGGGCCTTTGGCCCAAGGCGCTGCTCAATTTTTATTTATTTTTAATAGTTTCCTCGCGCAGAAAAAAAAACAAAAAGGGATCTAAACGAACTCCGAAAAATCTAAAGTAAATTTTCCCCGACTCCTAAAAATGAGCCGAACAAAATGAACTTTTCTCCGGACCTATAAATGCAATTTTTGAAAATGTGCAATTTTTGCTAAATTCAAATAAAATAGCAAAAAAACCAAAATAAAATCTTATTTGATTCTTTATTAAACCTTCAATATTTCTTTATTTTGGGAAAGTCATTTTATTCCCTCTCTCATAATTTGCATAATAGAAATAACTGAAGATGAAATAAATAAAATCAAATGATCCTATTTTCAAAATTTGAGAAAACTCAAATATGAAAATAGCGAAATCCCCAACTCTCTCCGAGGGTCTTTGAGTTGCGTAGAATTTCTAGGATCAACCAAAATGCAATGAAATATGATATGCAATGATGATCTAGTGTATAACATTCCAAATACAAAATTTGGGATGTTACAAACCTACCCCCCTTAAGATGAATCTCGCCCTCGAGATTCGGGTTGGCTAGAAAATAGGTGAGGGTGGTCTTTGAGCAAATCTTCTTCTCTCTCCCAGGTGGCTTCATCTTCTGAGTGGTGGTTCCACTGAACTTTGCAAAACTTGATAACCTTGCTGCGAGTAACTCTACTGGCAACATCAAGAATCTTGACTGGCTTCTCCTCATATGTTAGGTCATCCTTTAACTGAATCGCTTCCAATGGCACTGTATCTCTTAGCGGTACCTCCGCCATATCGGCGTGACATTTCTTCAGCTGAGAAACATGGAATACATCATGAACTCCTGACAGTCCTTCTGGTAATTCCAACTTATAAGCGACTTCTCCCATACGTTTCATGATCTTAAATGGTCCAACGAAACGCGGTGCTAACTTTCCCTTAACTCCAAAACGCTTAACTCCTCGAAGTGGGGATACTTGAAGGTAAACTCTGTCTCCGGTTTCGTAAACTGTCTCCTTGCGTTTAGAATCTGCATAGCTCTTCTGCCTGGACTGGGCTACCTTGAGCCTATCGCGAATCAACTTAACCTTCCGTTCTGACTCCTTAATCAAATCTGGTCCAAAGAATTGACGGTCTCCAACTTCGTTCCAGGACAACGGTGTCCTGCACCTCCTTCCGTATAAAGCTTCGAAAGGGGCCATCTTCAAACTGGTTTGGTAACTGTTGTTATAAGAAAACTCCGCGTACGGTAATTTTTCGTCCCAACTTGATCCATAATCTAGTGCACAAGCTCTCAGCATATCTTCCAAAATCTGATTGACTCTCTCGGTCTGTCCATCTGTCTGCGGATGAAAAGCTGTGCTGAACTCTAGTCTGGTTCCTAAAGTTTCATGCAACTGATTCCAAAACTTTGAGGTAAATTGGGTTCCTCTATCTGATACGATACTCCTCGGAACTTCATGCAAACAAATGATTCTAGTCATGTATATCTTTGCCAACTTAGCACTGGTGTAAGTGGTCTTAACTGGAATGAAATGTGCTACCTTCGTCAAACGATCAACTACTACCCATATCGAGTCATATCCGGCTTTGTCCTGGGTAGCCCTGTGATAAAATCCATGCCTATCTTATCCCACTTCCATTCGGGTATCGACAGTGGTTGTAACAATCCTGCTGGCTTTTGATGTTCTGCTTTTACTCTCTGACATACGTCACAAACTGCTACATACGCTGCAATATCCTTCTTCATTCCGGTCCACCAGAATGTTTCCTTCAAATCCAAATACATCTTGGTATTCCCTGGGTGAATCGAATATGGTGAATCATGTGCCTCCTGCAAAATCAACTTCCTGATCTCCGGGTCATTGGGCACATAAACACGATCCTCAAACCATAAGGTGTCGTGCTCATCCTCACGAAATCCCTTTGCTTTCCTTTGCTAAGTTTCTCCTTTATAGCAGCAATCTCCTTGTCAGATTTCTGAGCTTCTCTGATCTTATCCATCAATGTTGATTGAATCTCCAATGCTGCTACATAGCCTTTCGGGACTATTTCCAAACATAGCTCACGAAGGTTTTCTGCTAATTCCTTTGGTATTTTCCCCATCATTATCGTATTGACATGGCTCTTACGGCTCAATGCGTCAGCTACTACATTAGCCTTTCCGGGATGGTAATGCAATCTCATGTCATAATCCTTGATGAGCTCCAACCATCTCCTCTGTCGGAGGTTCAACTCCTTCTGAGTGAAAATGTACTTCAAACTCTTATGATCCGTGTACACCTCACAATGATTTCCAATGAGGAAATGTCTCCACGTCTTCAATGCATGCACTACGGCTGCTAACTCCAAATCATGCGTGGCATAATTCAACTCATGAGGCTTCAGTTGTCGTGATGCATACGAAACAACTCTCCCTTCCTGCATAAGCACTGCTCCAAGTCCTCGACGTGAAGCGTCGCAATACACCTCATAATCCTTGGTCTGATCTGGCAAAATCAATGCCGGTGAGGTAACCAATCGTTTCTTCAACTCCTAGAAACTAGCCTCACACTCCTCAGTCCACTTGAACTTAGTATCCTTCTTCAACAATTCAGTCATAGGCTTTGCAATCTTTGAAAAGTTCTCAATGAATCTCCGGTAGTATCCTGCGAGTCCAAGAAAACTCCGGATCTCTCCAACTGTTGTTGGTGCTTCCCATTCGGTTACGGTCTCAACCTTTGTGGGGTCAACTGCTATACCTTCTCCGGATATAACGTGTCCGAGGAATCCAACTTCCTTCAACCAAAACTCACATTTGCTGAATTTGGCATATAACTGATGTTCCCTTAATTTCTCCAAAACCAAACGCAAATGTTCCTTATGCTCCTCTTCATTCTTTGAATAAACCAAAATGTCATCGATGAACACTACGACGAACTTATCCAAAAACTCCATAAACACTTTGTTCATCAGGTTCATAAAATAGGCAGGTGCGTTAGTCAATCCAAATGACATAACGGTATACTCATACAGTCCATATCTTGTGGTGAATGCTGTCTTAGGTATGTCCTGCTCTCGAATCTTCAACTGATGGTACCCTGATCGCAATCGATCTTGGAAAACACTTTAGCTCCTTGCAATCGATCAAACAGATCGTTGATCATTGGCAGTGGGTACTTGTTCTTGATGGTTACTTCATTCAATCCCCGATAATCTACAACCATCCTTAATGATCCATCCTTCTTTTCCACTAGAAGTACGGGTGATCCCCAAGGTGAAGAACTTGCGCGAATGTAACCTTTATCCAATAACTCCTTAATCTGATTCTTAATTTCCACCAAATCCTTTGCTGGCATCCGGTACGGTCGCTTCGATATTGGGCCTGTACCTGGCAATAACTCAATCAAAAACTCAATGTCTCTATCCGGTGGCATGCCTGGTAATTCCTCAGGAAATACATCAGGAAAATCCTTTACCACTGGTACTTCCTCCTGCACAACTCCTGATAAGCAATTCATTTGTGTCCTGTTTGGCACATGCCGGGATACATACTTGATCCTTCTTCCTTCTGGTGTGGTAAGCAAAATTGTCTTACTGGCGCAATCGATGTTTCCTCCATACATCGACAGCCAATCCATATCAAGAATCACATCCAGACCTTGGGATTCCAGAATAATTAAATCCGTTGGGAATACATGCCTTCCTATACTCAATGGTACTTGAAAACATCCTTGTCTGGCCATGTATTCTGCTCCTGGCGAGCTTACTAGCATAGGTGTTCTAAGAATCCTAGTGGGAAGGCTATACTTTTCCACAAATCCCCTTGATATGTATGAATGCGATGCACCAGTATCAAAAAGAACGAGTGCAGTAAATGACTTAACCAAAAACTTACCGATTACTGCATCGGGCTGATCTTCAATCTCCTCCACATTAACGTGGTTCACCTGTCCCCTATTGAAAGGGTTCGGCTTCTTCCCAGAGCTTCCATTGCCATTTCCATTCTGGCCTTCAGGACATTCATTGGTATAATGTCCGGTCTTCGAACACTTGAAACAGGTGACTTGACTCAGGTCTCTCTTGGTTGGGGTTGATGGGGTTGTTCGGTTCTGGCCGTTGCTTCCTCCATTCCCATTACCATTCTTGTGGCCATTATGGTTGTGCGAGCTACCTCCTCCATGGGTGTGCTGAAACTTAAATCCTGGTTTAGGGGTAAAACGGGGCTTCTGCTGGGCTCCAGAGTTATACTTCCCCTGTCCATACTTCCTCTTACGGTTCTCAATCTGCTGTTGCTTCCCTTCAATCATGATGGCACGATCTACCAACTCCTGGTAGTTGTTAAAACTTGCTACCATCAACTGCATGCTTAGTTCATCATTCAATCCTTCCAGAAACTTCTCCTGCTTGGCTGCATCCGTAGCAACGTCATCTGGGGCATAACGGGCTAGCTTACTAAACTCTTCCACATACTGGCCAACAGTCCTTCCTCCTTGGCGTAAGTTGCGAAACTCACGCTTCTTTATGGCCATAGCTCCTGCTGAAACATGGGCAGTGCGGAAAGCTTGCTGAAACTGATCCCATGTGACAGTGTCAACTGGGTAAGTGGCTGTGAAATTCTCCCACCATGCTGCCGCGGGTCCGTCAAGCTGGTGTGCGGCAAACTTCACTTTCTCACCATCCGTGCATCCTGCAGTGGTCAACTCCCTTCCTATCTTGCGGAGCCAATCGTCTGCTACTATTGGCTCGGTGCTACTGGAAAACACCGGCGGATTCAGCCTAAGGAAACGGGCTAAGTGGTCAACAGGTGGTGGTGGTGGTGGGTTGTTGTTGTTGTTCTGCTGATTCTGAACTAACATCTGCATCAATTGATTCTGCTGCTGGATCAACTGAGTGAGCTCCGGTGGAAATCCATTGTCACGTCTCGGAGGCATCTAAGGGTTTAGAAAAGACGAGAATTAAGAATAGAGGGGGTCTAAAGGGAAAACACTACCCATATGCACATGAGGCAAAAGCACACAATTCACTTCAATCAATCAAACAAGGGCTTACAAACGGTCTAACTATCGCAAAAGTGCTCGACTATAATGTGTTTACATGGGGGAATACTACTACTATCTGGTGGTCATCTAGAAATTTGAACCGGTGGAAGACTCCATGATATCTACTCCAGCTTCGTCTTCAAAGTCGGGTTCACTTGGATCCGAATCGGTGTCGTCGATGATGATGTAGTTGTCTGGACATGCGACGTACTTGTCGTCATCCTGGGATGCTAACTTCCTCTTGAGTTCTTCAATCTCCTGCTTAAGATCGCAATTGTGCCTTGCTAGAGCTACGATCTCGTCCATGTAGTCCTTGCGTGTAGACTTCAGTTCTCCTTCTAGCTCGATGATCCTTGCCTTCGCATTCTTCAACTCTACCATATCATTGCACATCTGGTTCTCGTGGCGTCGAATGTGCTGGTTTAACTCCTGGATGAAAGATGCAATGGATCTATCCTTCTTGGTGCTGACTAACTCCCATTGTTCATCACGGCGTCCGCAAATCTGGTAGATAGTGTCCTTGAGGTCTTCTTGATAAACTTCTCCAATGCGTCCTATGGTGATATGAGCTGCCATGCTCCTTCCTAGACTCCAGGTTGGTGCATTGAAAACACTATCTATGGGCTTCGTGATTGGCGCGAATGTTCTTCCCGGAACATGAGCTTGAATCTTCCAGCGCTCCTCTTCAGGCAGAGTGGCGTTTGAAGGTTCCCATGAAGCTTGGTGACTTCCTTCAGGTGAAATCCAAATGGTGTGCCTTCATCCGGTTGAGCGTACTTAATCTTCGCGTGCGTCATCCTAAAAGAGTAGAAAAGATGAGGAGTTAGAAAATGAGAAGAGAAGGGTGATCTATGGCTTTAACTTAGTGGTCGTGTCCTACAGTCAGCGTGTGCTCTGATACCATCTCTGTAGCGACCTGACCCGAATGGATCACGTCTACTGTGCTACGGTGTCATCCCTGGATCAGTAATGCTGACACCACACAGTACATCGAGGTTTTATAGCAGAGTTGCAATCACACACTTATTACATCGATGGCTCAAAAAGAACTTATTACAATAAATATGACTTAAGGCCATATTTTAAAGATAACAGCGGAAGACTTGGAAGATAAATGGGTCCATCAACTCCAGCGGCATCACTGAGTATAGGGCCACGACCTAAACGCACCTCAATCGTCGTCTGAAAAGTCTGCAACATTAACGTTGCAGCCCGAAAACGGGTCAGCACATGGAATATGCTGGCAAAGTAACACATAGAGAGTAATGGAATGAAACAGCTATACTATATGCATATATGGCTGGTGGAAAGCTCTATGGTTACAGTTTTTGCGTAAAGCCAATTTTTCCCTACTGCAAAGGAATAAATTTTATTTACTATCATGGTGGTTGTGAAACATTGAGAATGGTTGACAGCATTCTCAATCCCAATTAAAAGTAATTAAAACCCAATAACATTAATTAGAAGTAACATGTTGAGATTCACAATGATATTCAAGTACTAGATACTCAAGTTGTCCATAACCGGGGACACGGCTAATCATGATTAGTTTGTTACTCTGCAGAGGTTGCGCACTTTTCCCCACAAGACTCGATCGCCTCCGTTTGGTTTCTCGCACTACATGGTGTTTGAGAAGACGGATGACCGAGACATAGTCTTTCAGAAGCACTAGCACCTTACATGTGGGGTAGACCGGTACACCTACATCCCCTACATCTGCTAGTCCACCCCGTAAGAGTTCGCACAACTTAGTCAACTATGCCAGAGCCCATAGTGGCATGTGGCTGCACACGGAAGTTTCTAGCATGAATTATCTTATGATCCCTTTGAGCCTGGGTGGCGGTCCAAAAAAAAACAGGCAAGTCCTGATAGACATCAGGTGCCTCAATCCACCCAGATGTGTGTTTAAGTTGCCACCTTAGATAAACCATTAAAATTATCAATCTCACATCTGTCATGGATATCACTCACCCAATCCACGTCTACTAGCATAGCATGGCATAATAAGTAAACGTAGAAGTAACTCCCAAAGGTTTCATAATAATACAGGTAATAGATACTACCTCATCTACTTCCCATCCCACAATTTAATTAGATCCTAATCATGCAATGTGTGGGGATTGATCTAATGCAATAAAACATGGGTTGTAGAAAAGGTATGATCAAAGTGTTACTTGCCTTGCTGATGATCCGCGAGTCCTAGGGTTTCGAAGTAACAAGCGGCGCAATCCGGGTAATCTATCGCAGACAAACAACAAGCATACAATAAGTACTCATCTAATGCACAGGTAAAACTCGAACAAGAGATCGAACCAGGTAGTTCAACTTAAGAACTCCGGTTGCAAAGAAAGAACGAAAAACAAACGGCGGAAGAAAACAACTCGGTTCTAGCAAGTTGAATCTAGGTCAAAATTTTACTGTAACAAAAGCTTGTTCAAGTTGATTAGACGGAACGGCGGTTTCGAGACGAAACTCCAGGCGCTTGAATCACCTGATTCCGATAAACGAGCGAAAAGATAGACTAGGAAGAAGATCGGATCTGAGATCGCGATCGCAGAATAAATCCGACGAAAAGAAAAAGAAGAACGGTTAAACGAACGGACGTTCGTTAACCTAGAAGAATCCGGTGATCACGTTCGTTAGGACGAACGGTCCGGCGAACGGTCCAAAGCAACTAAATCGGAGAAGAAAACGAATCCGATCTAGGGTTTCGGAGAAGAAAAACCGAACGAAAAACCGATCTAGAAAACCGGAACGGTTTAGAGAAGAAAAGAATCGGAACGATTAGAAGAAAACGATCCGAGAAAAAGAATAGATGTAGCGCGGGGCAACCTTGGCGAGGTCTCCGGTGAGGGCTCCGGCGGCGTCGGCGTAGGTGTGGGGCGGCGGCGCGGGTGTGGGGTGGCGCGGCGGCGGTGACGCAGGGCGCGGTGTGATGCGGCTTGGCGGCGGTAAGGTGCGGCGGTGGCGCGGGGTGTGGGGTGGCGACGCGGGTGAGGCGGCGCGGCGGCGGTGACGTAGGGCGCGGTGTGATGCGGCTTGGCGGCGGTAAGGTGCGGTGTGGAGGAGAGCTTTGATTTGATGTGTTTAGAGGGGGGGGTGCTTGGGTATTTATATTGGGGAGGGGAGGGGTTTACTTGGGGTAGAGGACAAGGAATTAGAATAGGAGTAGGAAAGATCTAGAAAATAAACGGAGTAGGACTAAAGAAAACGAAATAAGGAAAAGGGGACAAGGGGGCGCCCTAGAATCCTAAAAGGATTCGGTCCTAGCAAGAGGCGGCGGCGGCCGACCGGCTCCTGGCTCGGCGCCTGGCGCCTGGGAGCGCGGCGGTAGGTGGCTTGGCTTGGGCCTTTGGCCCAAGGCGCTGCTCAATTTTTTTTTAAATAGTTTCCTCGCGCAGAAAAAAAAACAAAAAAGGGATCTAAACGAACTCCGAAAAAATCTAAAGTAAATTTTCCCCGACTCCTAAAAATGAGCCGAACAAAATGAACTTTTCTCCGGACCTAAAATGCAATTTTTGAAAACGCGCATTTTTCCCTATCCAGATAAAATGCAAATAAACACCGGAAAGCAAAATTGATCTATTTATTATATCTTCATTTTTCCTAAATTTGGGAAAGTCATATTATTCCCTCTCTCATATATTTTGACACCGGAAAATTATTGAAGATAAAATAAATAAATCAAATGATCCTATTTTCAAAATTCGAGAGAACTCTCAAATATGAAAATAACGAAATCTCCAACTCTCTCCGAGGGTCCTTGAGTTGCGTGAAATTTCTAGGATCAACCAAAATGTAAGAAAATATGATATGCATATGATCTAGTGTATAACATTCCAAATTGAAAATTTGGGATGTTACAAACCTACCCCCCTTAAGATGAATCTCGCCCTCGAGATTCGGGTTGGCTAGAAAATAGGTCCCGACTCCTAAAAATGAGCCGAACAAAATGAACTTTTCTCCGGACCTAAAATGCAATTTTTTGAAAACGCGCATTTTCCCTATCCAAAATAAAATGCAAATAAACACCGGAAAGCAAAATTGATCTATTTATTATATCTTCATTTTTCCTAAATTTGGGAAAGTCATATTATTCCCTCTCTCATATATTCTGACACCGGAAAATTATTGAAGATAAAATAAATAATCAAATGATCCTATTTTCAAAATTCGAGAGAACTCTCAAATATGAAAATAACGAAATCTCCAACTCTCTCCGAGGGTCCTTGAGTTGCGTGAAATTTCTAGGATCAACCAAAATGCAAGAAAATATGATATGCATATGATCTAGTGTATAACATTCCAAATTGAAAATTTGGATGTTACATGGGGTTCCAGAAGTATACGTTTGATCCAGATTACTACAGACTGTTCTGTTTTTGACAGATTCTGTTTTCTATGTGTTGTTTGCTTATTTTGATGAATCTACGAGTAGTATCGGAGGGTATGAACCATAGAGAAGTTAGAATACAGTAGATATTACACCAATATGAATTTAGAATAGTTCACAACAATACCAAAAGTGGTGATTTATTTTCTTATACTAACGGAGCTTACGAGTTTTCTGTTAAGTTTTGTGTTGTGAAGTTTTCAAGTTTGGGTAAAGATTCGATGGACTATGGAATAAGGAGTGGCAAAAGCCTATGCTTGGGGATGCCCAAGGCACCCCAAGGTAATATTCAAGGACAACCAAGAGCCTAATCTTGGGGATACCCCGGATGAAATCCCCTCTTTCGTCTTCGTTCATCGGTAACTTTACTTGGAGCTATATTTTTATTCACCACATGATATGTGTTTTGCTTGGAGCATCATATTATTTTATTTTGTTTTGCTTGCTGTTTGAATAAAATACCAAGATCTTAAATTATTAAATGTTAGAGAGTCTTCACATAGTTGCATAATTATTCGACTACTCATTGATGTTCACTTATATCTTTTGAAGTACTTTGTCGTTTGCTCTAGTGCTTCACTTATATCTTTTTATAGCACGGCGGTGGTTTTATTTTATATAAATAATTGATCTCTCATGATTAACTTATATTATTTTGAGAGTCCTTTAGAACAACATGGCAATAATAAAAACTTTCATGCAAGTGCATTGAATACAAAGAGAAGTTTGATACTTGATGATTGTTTTGAGATATGGAGATGGTGATATTGGAGTCATGCTAGTTGAGTAGTTGTGAATTTTAGAAATACTTGTGTTGAAGTTTGTGATTCCTCTAGCATGCACGTATGGTGAACCGTTATGTGATGAAGTCGGAGCATGATTTATTTATTGATTGTCTTCCTTATGAGTGGCGGTCGGGGACGAGCGATGGTCTTTTCCTACCAATCTATCCCCCTAGGAGCATGCGCGTAATACTTCGTTTTGATTACTAATAGATTTTTGCAATAATTATGTGAGTTCTTTATGACTAATGTTGGGTCCATGGATTATACGCACTCTCACCCTTCCACCATTGCTAGCCTCTCTAGTGCGGCACAACTTTCGCCGGAACCATAAACCCACCATTCACCTTCCTCAAAACAGCCACCATACCTACCTATTATGGCATTTCCATAGCCATTCCGAGATATATTGCCATGCAACTTTCCACTGTTCCGTTTATTATGACACGTTCCATCATTGTCATATTGCTTTGCATGATCATGTAGTTGACATTGTATTTGTGGAAAAGCCACCGTTCATAATTCTTTCATACATGTCACTCATGAGTCATTGCACATCCCGGTACACTGCCGGAGGCATTCATATAGAGTCATATCTTGTTCTAAGTATTGAGTTGTAAGTAAATAAAAGTGTGATGATCATCATTATTAGAGCATTGTCCTAGTGAGGAAAGGATGATGGAGACTATGATTCCCCCACAAGTCGGGATGAGACTCCGGAAAAAAAAAAAAAGAAAAAAGAGGCCAAAAAACAGAAGGCCCAAAAAAATGAGAGAAAAAGAGAGAAGGGACAATGCTACTATCCTTTTACCACACTTGTGCTTCAAAGTAGCACCGTGATCTTCATGATAGAGAGTCTCCTATGTTGTCACTTTCATATACTAGTGGGAATCTTTCATTATAGAACTTCGCTTGTATATTCCAATGATGGGCTTCCTCAAAATGCCCTAGGTCTTCGTGAGCAAGCGAGTTGGATGCACAACCACTAGTTTATTTTGTTGAGCTTTCATACACTTATAGCTCTAGTCCATTCGTTGCATGGCAATCCCTACTCACTCACATTGATATCTATTGATGGGCATCTCCATAGCCTGTTGATACGCCTAATTGATGTGAGACTATCTTCTCCCTTTTTGTCTTCTCCACAACCACCATTCTATTCCACCTATAGTGCTATATCCATGGCTCACGCTCATGTATTGCGTGAATATTGAAAAAGTTTGAGAACATCAAAAGTATGAAACAATTGCTTGGCTTGTCATCGGGGTTGTGCATGATTTAAATATTTTGTGTGATGAAGATAGAGCATAGACATAGTATATGATTTTGTAGGGATAGCTTTCTTTGGCCATGTTATTTTGAGAAGACATGATTGCTTAGTTAGTATGCTTGAAGTATTATTATTTCTATGTCAATATTAAACTTTTATCTTGAATCTTTCGGATCTGAACATTCATGCCACAATAGAGAAACATACATTATATTGAAGAAATATGTTAGGTAGCATTCCACATCAAAAATTCTATTTTATCATTTACCTTCTTGAGGACGAGCAGGAATTAAGCTTGGGGTTGCTGATACGTCTCCAATGTATCTATAATTTTTGATTGTTCCATGCTATTATATTATCTGTTTTGGATGTTTATGGGCTTTATTATGCACTTTTATATTATTTTTGGGACTAACCTATTAACCCACAGCCCAGTGCCAGTTTCTGTTTTTCCCCTTGTTTTAGTGTTTCGCAGAAAAGGAATATCAAACGGAGTCCAAACGGAATGAAACCTTCGGGAGCGTGATTTTTGGAATGAACGTTATCCAGGAGACTTGGAGTTGAAGTCAAGGAAGCTTCAAGGTGGCCACGAGGCAGGGAGGCGCGCCTGCCCCCTGGGCGCGCCCCCTACCCTCATGGGCCCCTCGTGGATCCCCTAACCGACTTCTTTCGCCTACATATATATATCAATATATATATATATATATCAATATACCCTAGAAACAACGGAGAATAGAATAGATCGGGAGTTCCACCGCCAGAAGTCTCCGTAGCCACCGAAAACCAATCTGGACCCGTTTCGTCACCCTGCCAGAGGGGTGAATCCCTCTTTGGTGGCCATCTTCATCATCCCGGTGCTCTCCATGACGAGGAGGGAGTAGTCCACCCTCGGGGCTGAGGGTATGTACCAGTAGCTATGTGTTTGATCTCTCTCTCTCTCTCATGTTCTTGAGGTGGTACGATCTTGATGTATCGCGAGCTTTGCTATTATAGTTGGATCTTATGATGTTTCTCCCCCTCTACTCTCTTGTGATGAATTGAGTTTTCCCATTGAAGTTATCTTATCGGATTGAGTCTTTAAGGATTTGAGAACACTTGATGTATGTCTTGCGCGTGCTTATCTGTGGTGACAATGGGATATCATGTGATCCACTTGATGTATGTTTTGGTGATCAACTTGCGAGTTCCGTGACCTCGTGAACTTATGCATAGGGGTTGGCACACTTTTTCGTCTTGACTCTCCGGTAGAAACTTTGGGGCACTCTTTGAAGTTCTTTGTGTTGGTTGAATCAATGAATCTGAGATTGTGTGATGCATATCCTATAATCATACCCACGGATACTTGAGGTGACATTGGAGTATATAGGTGACATTATGGTTTTGGTTGATTTGTGTCTTAAGGTGTTATTCTAGTACAAACTCTATGATAGATTGAACGGAAATAATAGCTTCGTGCTATTTTACTATGGACTCTTGAATAGATCGATCAGAAAGAATAACTTTGAGGTGGTTTCGTATCCTACAATAATCTCTTCATTTGTTCTCCGCTATTAGTGACTTTGGAGTGACTCTTTGTTGCATGTTGAGGGATTGTTATATGATCAAATTATGTTATTACTGTTGAGAGAACTTGCACAAGTGAAAGTATGAACCCTAGGCCTTATTTCAACGCATTGCAATACCGTTTGTGCTCACTTTTATCATTAGTTACCTTGCTGTTTTTATATTTTCATATTACAAAAACCTATATCTACCATCCATATTGCACTTGTATCACTATCTCTTCGCCGAACTAGTGCACTTATACAATTTACCATTGTATTGGGTATGTTGGGGACACAAGAGACTCTTTGTTATTTGGTTGCAGGGTTGTTTGAGAGAGACCATCTTCATCCTACGCCTCCCACGGATTGATAAACCTTAGGTCATCCACTTGAGGGAAATTTGCTACTGTTGTACAAACGTCTGCACTTGGAGGCCCAACAACCTCTACAAGAAGAAGGTTGTGTAGTAGACATCATGGAGCCATATTCCATTGTGATGAAGCTTCGTGGTGCCGTTGGGAGCCTCCAATTAAGTTGTGGAGATTGCCCCAACCTTGTTTGTAAAGGTTCGGTCGTCGCCTCCAAGGGCACCAATAGTGGAATCACGGCATCTCGCATTGTGTGTGTGCATGAGGAGAATACAGTAGCCCTAGTGGCTTCTTGGGGAGCATTGTGCCTCCACACCGCTTCAACCGGGACGTACTTCCTCTCAAAGGGAAGGAACTTCGGTAACACATCCTCGTCTCCACCGGCTTCACTCTTGGTTATCTTGTACCTTTACTTGTGCAAGCTTTATTGTGTTGCTTCCCTTGCTTGCTTGTGTGCTTGTTGTTATTACATCATATAGGTTTCTCACCTAGTTGCATATCTAGACAACCTGATGCGGAGCATCCCAAGATCGTCCCCATGGACGCACCCACACCTCCAACGGCACCACTTGGACCAATGACACGAGCCCGAGCCAAAGCTATCGAAGATAAGGTGAACTCACTCCTCTCCGAACTTCCACTTTCTATGCATGAGACATGGCTACTACCTAAGTCCGAGATGTTGTGCATGATTAGGTACCTAGAGGGTCCTCCCGAAGATGCGCATGAAGATGTACGAGTCCCCAAGTCCACGGATGAGGAGAACCAACAGAAGGAGTTAAGAGCATCTCCCAGGCCCCGGACATCCGGCCCCTGGAGCGCCTTCCTCTACAGCAGCCCAGCCGCAGAAGGCTACATGCCCCGGACATCTGGCCCCGGCAGCCCGGACATCCGGCCCCTCCCGAGCTCCCGGACATCCGGCCATCGGCCCGGAAATCTGGCCCCTCCGAACCCGAGAGCAACAAATGCCACCGCTCCAGCCCGGACATCCGGCGTCGCCTGAACGCCCGGACATCCGGCTCGACGCCCGGACGTCCGGCCTCCCTGTCTACGCACAGTAAAGGGCCGAGGCCCGTGTATCCCTTCTCCCCCTAGACTATATATACTCTATCCCATACAACTTTCTAGGGTTAGCGTTGGGTTAGCTCATTTGTGAGATAGAGCTTCACTCATCCATCCGGATCTACTCCACGAGAGAGACCACGGCCCCTCTTCAGAGAAGATCCACTTGGATTCAATACCTCCTAGTGGAGAAGATCCCCTCGTGGATACAAGACCTCCTCATGGAGAAGAACCGGCTACCTTTGTATTGTCCGTTGTTGATCGTGGATCTTATATCTCTCTTCGTGTGTCCGAGGATCTAGCACATGTGTGACTTGTTCTTGTTAGTTTGAGTGTTCCTCTTGTGTTTCCCCTTGTGATTTCCCTCGTTTCCCTCTTTGTGTTCCTCGTGTTCTTCGCGGGATCCGCTCCTTTCGTGAAATATCGGGTGATTAGGGTTCTACCCTACATCATCTTGGTATCAGAGCCAGGTTGATCACGATTTCGGAGCCTCCCCATTGTGTTTCTAGCCTTGTTTTGTTGTTTTCGTCCTAATTCGAAAATTCCCCACCAAAAATAGCCCCAATTTTTTTGTGATTTGTTGGTCTGTTGAGATTTTGTTGGTTTGGATCCGTGGATTTGGTTTGTTTTGAGTGGATCTAGCTTCCCATCCTGTTTCCCCCAATTTCCTTCCACAAATTCCTCCGAATTTCGCCCGGATTTCACTTCCCCACGCGGTGTTCATTCTCGTTCGTCCCCGGATCCAGAGCCCGGACATCCGGCCCATAGAGCCCGGACATCCGGCCCCACCTGGACATCCGGCCTTCCACCCGGACATCCGGCCCCTGGTAGCAACATATCCTTCCACTGCCCCAATTCCCACCAAATTTTGTTCCGGTGTCCACCATATACCATATATATTTCCTCATACCTCCACCACTTCCGCATAACCCAACCATTTTTGGACCGTTTCGCTCTCCGACACAATTGCTACTTCGAGGTTTGAGAATTTGAGTTGTGGTACCGTATCCTTTTGTGTTTCGGCAATTTAGGTACGGTTCGACATCGACATCACCGCCACTCATCTTCGCCACGAACGCGTCATCAACAACGACTATGACTTGGTGTTCGTGCCACCATTTTGACACCACACCAGAAGCAAGACCGGTAACCTCATCGTGGTATTGGACATATCATTCTTGCCATTACATTGATAGCCATCATAGCCTTACTCCTTTGCATTGCTTACCCATCGAGACTAGCCATTGAGTATTGCCGGCAACGAGACTTGTGCACATTAGTGATCATACTTCCCATAGCATACATACATCATTGTTGCATATCTTGCTATCATCTCTTGTGTCACAAAGTTGTCATCGCATACTCATTTGCTACCTTGGTTCGTTAAGCATTGCATGAGAAAAGAGCTCAAACATCAAAGAGCCAAACAAGATTTTAAGCAAAGAGAAAAGATAACCAAAGAGCTTTTAAGCAAGAACCATAGCATCTTACAACATTAAGATTGTCATACTCGATCATCTTGGATCATATCATAGCAACACCTTGCATAGAACATATTTGGGATAGTAGTTGTTGCATTTTTGCTAAGTAGGTTGTGCACAAGTTCTTGTATCCGCCTATTGTGCAATCGTGCTAGCGTCTCTCTAGTGTTGTGCAACAAGAGCATTTTTGTGGATTCCACATTTTGGCTCACCCTTGGTTGCACAACCCCACTTATCTTTTTGCGCGTGTGTTTCCGTGTACCTTAGATGCTTGGTCTACTTGTTACATTGCATCTTGCGAATCTTTTCCAACATTATTGAAGCTCACTTACAATTCCATCAAATTTTGTGCCACCATCCTAACCAAGCTCCACCAAAAGCTTTTACTTGTGTAGGTGTGAGAAACCGACAAGAACTCGTACCAATTGTGCTATTTCCTTGTCCTACATTGGAGTGATCCTCGATCCACTTTCAACTTCGGTCAAGGTACATTTGGTACTCATTCTTCTCTTTCTACCACTCACATTTGTCTTGGAATGATGGATAGGCCAAGTACTTCTACCAACCCACTCTTCATGGAGCAAGACGACGACATGAACTCCTTCGTCACCAAGAGTCACCTCTTTGGTGCACAACGTGCTTTGCATCAAGAGCAACAAGCTATGAGTGAACGCATCGACAACCTTGTCGTCGACTTGCGAATTTCCGAGCAACGTACGAGGCGCTACTTCGACCACAAGCTCGACGATCACAAGCAAGAGAATGACGCAAGGATGGATGAAATTCGCGCTTTGTTGCTCAACCGCTCGTCTTCCACTTCAAGAAGGAGCCGTTCAAGCCGCCACTCCGACTTCACCCTCTCTGGCTCAAGTACACCGACATCGAACACTCTTTGTCGAGCCGTGCGCACCGACCGTCAAGCAAGCCTCAATCCCCTATGAGACACCGACTCTCAAGAGCGCCGACAACGTCAAACTCAAGAGGCCTTTGCGCTAGCATGAGAACGGCAACGACAATGCCAACATGAAGAGGAAGAGCGAGTGCGTCTACACCAAAATGCTCAAGATGCCGAGGCACAACGTCAAGAACAACAACTCCGTGACGCTCAAGCACTTGCGGCGGAACAAGCTCTACGCGATTCGAGTCGAGCCGTTGCCGACTGACGCCGACAAGCCCGTGAACGAGAGGAAGCATTTCGAGAAGAAATTCAAGAACAAAGATTTCAAGCTCGCATGCATCGTCAAGTTCCTCCTCGAGCTCGACAAGCTCCTCCACAAGCTCGCCAAGAACAACCAGTCAATCAAGAGCATGAAGACAATGGAGATCCTCCACGACAAGAGCAACATGACAATAACAATCCTCCGCACCAAGAGCACCACGAGTTGAACAATCATCTACAACACGGGCGTCATCATCCCCGACCCCAACACAATGAAGAGCAACGCTATGGCAAACTCAAGTTCACCATGCCCAAGTTCAATGGAAGCAACGATCCCGAAGAGTACCTTTCATGGGCATTGAAGGTTGACAAGATCTTCCATTTGCACAATTTGAAGAAGAGAAGAAGATCGCGATGGCATCCCTTGAGTTCCAAGATTATGTCCTCATTTGGTGGGAACAAATCACAGAGCGCCGAGAGGCAAGAGGTGAACCACCCATCACTACTTGGGCGCAAATGAAGGATGTCATGAGAGCACGCTTCGTACCTACCTACTACAACTGCAACCTCTTCAAGAAACTCCAACAACTCAAGCAAGGAACAAAGAGCGTTGAATAATACTACAAGGAGATGGAGTTGCAATGATAATAGCCAATGTCACGGAAGATGATGAGCAAACGATGGCGCGTTTCTTGAACGGACTCAATCACCCTATCAAGAAGATCACCGACTTCCAACCATACTCAAATCTCATCGAGCTAGTGCACCAAGCTACCAAAGAGGAATGCCAAGTGCAAGATGATTTCAAGTATGCCAAGTTCTCATCCAAGTCCTACGACTTCTCCAATAACCAAGCTTCAACGACTCCAACACCGGCTACAAGACCTTCTACTTCCAACATCGACAAGTCGACTTCCAAGAAAGCTTCGTCAACTACAAGTCATCCTCCTAGGAGCAACTTCAAGCCGAGAGCTTCATCATCATTAACCCCAACTGATGAGACCGTCAAGACGAGTTCCTTCAAGTGTTTCACTTGCGGAGGCCGAGGCCACAAGTCCTACGAGTGCACCAACAAGCGAAACATGGTCTTCAACGACGATGGCACTTATGAATCCATGAGCGAAGGCGAAATGGAAGCCTTCGAGCAAGTCGCCATGCACCGCCAAGTGAACAATGAAGAAGAACACGTCTTTTGCGATGAAGACGCAAGTCCCGCACTTGTTGTCTCCAAAGTCTTGACTCTCCAACATCACCAAGAAGAAGACCACCGATGCCACATATTCCGCACCAAAGCCGGCATGAATGGACGATCCGTCAAGGTCATCATCGATGGAGGGAGTTGTCATAATCTCGCAAGTGAAGAACTTTGCCCCAAGCTCCAATTGCCCAAGACGAAGCATCCACATCCATACAAAGTGCAATGGCTTAGTGACTCCGGCACCATCCAAGTCGAGCACCGAGTACAAGTCTCCTTCAAAATCGGCGCCTACAAAGACACTTTGGAGTGCGACGTCGTTCCAATGACCGTTTGTCATCTTCTCCTTGGACGGCCATGGCAATTCGATAGAGGAGTCGTCCACAACGGCCGAACGAATCACTACATCTTCAAGATGAAGGGCAAGGAGTACATCCTCCGTCTAATGTCGCCAAGTCAAGTGATCGCCGACAAGCAACCCACCCATCGTGGAGATCATAGTGAGAGAGCGAGCCACCAAAAAGAGAGTGAGCGCCACAAGCCCAAATCGAGTGCCTCCACGATGAGCGAAAACAAGAACCTAGTTCTATTTGCCACCAAACGTGAGATGAGAGAAGTGCGTGAGAACCCATCTAGTGTCCTACACTACGTCCTCGTGTGCAAGGACAATGCACCACAAACTAACACTTCTCACACTCTTCCTCTAGTGTTGTCTTCTCTTTTGAAGGAATTTCAAGATGTTTTCCCCGATGAGCTACCTCCGGGTCTACCTCCTCTACGAGGCATTGAGCACCGAATCGACCTCATCCCCGGAGCACCTCTTCCGAACAAAGCTCCATACCGTGTCAACCCCGATGAAACAAAAGAAATACAAAGGCAAGTAAAGCATCTCATAGACCATGGACATATGTGTGAAAGTTTGAGCCCTTGTGCCGTTCCGGTCATTCTTGTGCGAAAATATGACAGTAGCTTTCGCATGTGCTCTGATTGTAGACCTATCAATGCTATCACCGTTCGCTATAGGTATCCCATTCCATGCCTAGATGATATGCTTGATGAGCTTAGCGGTGCCACTATATTTTCCAAAATTGATCTTAAGAGTGGTTACTATCAAATCTGCATACAAGAGGGTGATGAATGGAAAACCGCCTTCAAAACCAAGTTTGGTTTGTATGAGTGGTTAGTCATGCATATGGGTCTTTCAGAAGCACCGGGCACTTTTATGCGCCTCATGAATCATGTCTTTCACGCTTACATTGGTATATTTTTTGTGGTCTACTTTGATGACATTCTTGTGTTTAGCAAATCTATCAAAGAGCATGTCACCCATGTCCGCACTGTTTTGCAAACTCTTAGAAAAGAGCGCCTCTATGCTAATATGGAGAAATGCCTTTTTGGTGTTGATAAGCTCGTTTTCTTGGGTTTTGTTGTTTCTTCTAAGGGTGTTCATGTAGATGAGTCTAAGATCAATGCAATTAAGACTTGGCCGCAACCAACCAACTTGCATCAAGTGCGTAGTTTCCTTGGTCTTGCGGGTTTCTACCATCGCTTTGTGAAGGATTTTAGCACCATTGCTTCGCCTTTGCATGCTTTGAGCAAGAAGAATGCGCCTTTTATTTGGGGACCATCCCAAGATACGGCATTCAATGAGCTTAAGAATTTTCTTACTCATGCTCCTGTGCTTGATTTACCCAACTTCGACAAACCTTTTGAAATTCATTGCGATGCTAGTGGTAATGGCATAGGAGGTGTGTTAACGCAAGAGAAGCGCCCCGTAGCTTACTTTAGTGAGAAATTTTCCGGAGCGCAACTCAATTACCCCATCTATGACAAAGAGCTATATGCTTTAGTCCGTGTTTTGCATGAATGGGAACATTACCTTCGTCCCCATGAGTTTATCATTCATACCAATCATGAAACCCTCAAGTATCTTAAGGGTCAAACCAGGTTGAACAAGCGTCATGCTAAATGGAGTGAATTTATTGAGTCTTTGCCCTATGTCATCAAGTACATCAAGAGTAAAGAAAACATAGTAGCGGATGCTCTTTCCCGCATATGCATGCTTGTCACGCAACTTGAGTTAGATGTCATTGGCTTCGAGCATATCAAAGACTTGTATGAGCATGATGCAACTTTTGCTACCCCTTATGCCAAGTGTTTGTCGAATACATCTTGGGAATGCTATTACATTAAATACGGCTATCTTATGAGAGCTAACAAACTATCCCCGAGTCCTCTCTTCGTTTATTGCTTTTGCAGGAATCTCATGGAGGAGGCTTAATGGGACACTTCCGACGCGACAAGACGTTCGCCACACTCTCGAAGAGCTACTTTTGGCCAAAGATGTTTCGGGACGTCAATCGTTTCACCAACCGGTGTTCTACATGTCGCAAAGCTAAGTCCAAAGCTCAATCTCATGTATGCCCTTACCAATTCCTTACCAACCATGGGAAGACATTAGCATGGACTTTGTACTTGGTTTGCCTAGAACTCGAAATGGGAAAGATTCCATATTTGTTGTTCTGGACCGTTTCTCAAAAATGGCCCATTTTATTCCTTGCCACAAGATAGACGATGCTTCACATGTTGCTAATCTCTTTTGTAGGGAAATTTTGCGTCTCCATGGTGTGCCAAAAACCATCGTCTCGGACCGCGACGTCAAGTTCCTTAGCTACTTTTGGAAGACCCTATGCGCCAAGCTCGGAATCAAGCTACTCTTCTCCACGGCGTACCATCCTCAAACCGACGGCCAAACGGAGGTGACAAACCGCACACTCTCCGCTCTACTTTGAGTACTCATCAAAAAGAACATCAAGGAGTGGGAGGAGTGTCTACCCATCGCCGAGTTCGCCTACAACCGAGCAAGACACTCAACAACCGGCAAGTCCCCTTTCGAGGTCGTCTATGGATTCAACCCTTTGTCTCCATTGGATATTCTACCTCTACCACTCCAAGAGCGAATCAATTTGGAGCAAGTGCAAGAGCGACCCATATCAAGAAGGTGCATGAAGATACAAGAAACACCATCAAGCACCAAGTACAACGCCTTGCGACCAAGCTCAATGTCAACAAGCACCCTATGATATTCAACCTTGGAGACCTCATGTGGCTACACCTTCGCAAGGACCTCTTTCCCCAAGAACGCAAGTCCAAACTTCGACCACGCGCGGATGGACCATTCAAGGTGCTTGCACGCTACAACAACAACGCTTACAAGATCGACATTCCTCGTGACAAGTACTCCGTGAGCGACATCTTCAACATCAAAGATCTCTTGCCCTACCATGGTGATGAGGATTTCGATCCAAGGACGGATCTTCCCCAAGGGAGGGGAGATGATGCGGAGCATCCCAAGATCATCCCCATGGACGCACCCACACCTCCAATGGCACCACTTGGACCAATGACACGAGCCCGAGCCAAAGCTATCAAAGATAAGGTGAACTCACTCCTCTCCGAACTTCCACTTTCTATGCATGAGACATGGCTACTACCTAAGTCCGAGATGTTGTGCATGATTAGGTACCAAGAGGGTCCTCCCGAAGATGCGCATGAAGATGTATGAGTCCCCAAGTCCACAGATGAGGAGAACCAACGGAAGGAGTCAAGAGCATCTCCCAGGCCTCGGACATCTAGCCAAGGCCCCAGACATCCGGCCCCTGGAGCGCCTTCCTCTACAGCAACCCAGCCGTAGAAGGCTACAGGCCCCGGACATCCGGCCCCGGCATCCCGGACATCCGGCCCCTCCCGAGCTCCCGGACATCCGGCCACCGGCCCGGAAATCCGGCCCCTCCGAACCCGAGAGCAACAAATGCCACCGCTCCAACCCGGACATCCGGGCCCCCAGCCCGGACATCCGGCGTCGCCTGAACGCCCGGACATCCGGCCCAACGCCCGGACGTCCGACCTCCCTGTCTACGCACAGTAAAGGGCCGAGGCCCGTGTATCCCTTCTCCCCCCTAGACTATATATACTCTATCTCGTACAACTTTCTAGGGTTAGCGTTGTGTTAGCTCATTTGTGAGATAGAGCTTCGCTCATCCATCCGGATCTACTCCACGAGAGAGACCGCGGCCCCACTTCGGAGAAGATCCACTTGGATTCAAGACCTCCTCGTGGAGAAGATCCCCTCGTGAATACAAGACCTCCTCACGGAGAAGAACCGGCTACCTTTGTATAGTCCCTTGTTGATCGTGGATCTTGTATCTCTCTTCGTGTGTCTGAGGATCTAGCACATGTGTGACTTGTTCTTGTTAGTTTGAGTGTTCCTCTTGTGTTTCCCCTTGTGATTTCCCTCATTTCCCTCTTTGTGTTCCTCGTGTTCTTTGCGGGATCCACTCCTTTCGTGAAAGATCGGGCGATTAGGGTTCTACCCTACATCACAACCTACTTTGATGCACAGTTTTAAATTGCTAAAGAAAGCTAAAAATTGTTAGTTGCCTATTCACCCCCCTCTAGTCAACTATATCGATCCTTTCAATTGGTATCAGAGCCTCATCTCTTTATTAAGGACTTTGCCGTCCGAAGAGTATGGTTGACACCGTAGACGGTGGGGAGGATCTCCCCGGTGTGATCCCATCCTCGTCTATGGCCAATGGGTGTTCCTCGGTCTCTCGTGAGGAATTCAATGCGGCTTTGGACACATGAAAACCTCCATGACGACCGAGGTTGAAAGCATGTTCAATAAGTTTTTAGAAGGCCTTAAATTATCCATTGCACCTATGAAAGTGGGTGATCCCACTTACAATGTGACGGATGCTAACTCCGACAACGGAGAAGCTATGAGTGACAAAGTTCCTTTATCTAGTGGTAGAAGTGGAAATGGCATCTTTGCCCATGTTGAACCTCCACTTTCTTATGGAGGACCGGTTCCCTCCACTCATTTGAATCATGTTGGTCCTCCTCCCAAGTTTGTGAAAAATGAAGATTTTGCCTCTTGGGTCTATCGCTTAAACATCATTTAAATCATAGTTCTACTAACCTTTGGATAATTATTGAGCAAGGTTTCTATCCACATGACCCAAGCAACTTCACTCCTAGAGAAGCCGTGGATCATCAATTCAATGAGTCCGCTCTTTGCATCCTCCAGGAGGTCATCCCTCCCAAAGATATTGCGCATCTCCGACCTTTCACCATGGCCAAGGAAGCATGGCAACATGTTGTTTCCATTTACAAGGGAAGCGCAAGCATTCAACATTCCAACTATGAAGTGGTTCAAGATGAAGCCGATGAGTTTGCAATGAATGAAGATGAAGAACCTCATGAGCTTTACTGGAGATTAACCACACTCGCAGTTTCACTCTGAGATCATGGGAGCAAGGATACGGATGACAATTGGATCAAGCGAAAATTTCTCAAGGCCATGATGCCTTACCACAAGGCCATGTCCTCCGTCATCCGTCAAAGGTCGGACTTCCACACTTTGTCCTCAAGTGAAGTATTGGATGATTTTGTGGCAATGAGGATCTTGGAAAAGACCACCGACAATGCGGTGTTGCGTTCTCAACACGCAAAGAAGCCCAACCTTGCCTTGAAGGCCAAGGCTAGTGTGGAAGAAGAGGATGAAGAGGAAGAAGATGAGAGCCCGAAGATACGAAATATGCTTGTCGTGAGCACATGGCTCTCGCTTCAAGGCAATTTTGGAGCAAGAAGAACACAAGGCCCAACTTCAACAAGAACAACTCAAGTGGCGCGAAGGGCAAGCAACATGTGAGGACTTGCTATAATTGTGGAAATGTGAGCCACTTTGTTGTGGAGTGCCCATATGAGAAGAGGGAAGACAATGGTGGCAAGCTCATCCGAAAAGACAAGGCCAAGTCCATCCCCAACAAGAACAACTTCACCAAGCCAAGGAGTTGGTGCCACAAGAAGAGTACAATGAGGATGATGACGATGATGAAGACGGTGAGATGGTTTCCATGGACTCTGTTGCCATTGCAACAACTCCACGGGTGTCCCTCTTCGACTCACCCAACGAGAACATCACCGCCAAGTGCCTCATGGCCAAAGCCACCAACAAGGTAACCCCCAACATCAAAACTACCATCACTACTAATCCCTCGTTGACGGATTGCATTGATGAAAGTGAGGGGTCTAATGAGGAAGAAAATGAATTTGAGTCTTTTATGAGTAAGCTCAAGGGTAAATCCAAGAAACACTTTGTTGCTCTCTTGGAACAACTTAGTGAAGCCAATGACATGATCAAGGCTCATGAAGACACCATCTCTAAGATGGAGGGACATATTCATGACTATGCCGATGAGATATCGGATTTCTCTAATGCTCTTGAGGAAGAACATGGTCATCGTTTGGCTCTTGAGGAGTCACACAACGATGATCATGCTAAATTAAACAAAGATCTTGATCATGCACTTGCTGTATCTCATGTGCTCAATTTCGAGAAGGCCAAACTTGGGGTTGATCCTGCTAGACTCAAGGAGGAGTTTGATATACTCGACAAGGCTCACAAAGCCTTGAAGGGTGCTCATGCTAGCCTCAAAGAGTCTCATGATCAACTCTAAGTGAAGCTAACTAAGGAAAAGGCCACTTTTCCTCATATGGTCTTAATTGATAATGCAAATGCTACTAACCCATGTTGTGAGAATGTGCATCTTGTGGAGGAGAATGCTACGTTGAAGGAGCAACTTGAGAAAGGCCTTATGTCTTGCATACAAGGTGAGAAGAACCTCAACGACCTTTTGAGCAATCAAAAGGACGTTGTGGGCAAGGAGGGAATTGGGTTTGCTTCCAAGCCCAAGAACAAGAAGAAGAATGACCAGGCCAAACGACCTCCTCCTCTCAAGCAAACTTTTGTGAAGGGGGGAGAGGGTGCTTCTAAGGAGAATAAGAACAATGAGAAGGGTGGTGGTGTCAAGAAGGGCAATGCCACCCCTTCCAACAAAGCCGGTGACTTTAACCCTTCTTATGTGTTGTGTCGTGCTAGTGATGGGCATGTTTATGCTAAATTTGTCGGTTCTCCTTATGAGTACATTGAATGGAATATTTGGGTTCCGAAGACCCTTGTTACTAACATCAAAGGACCCATTACAAAATGGGTACCTAAGACCAAGCATTGATCTCTTGTAGGTGTTTGCTTCCGGCGGGGGATCATGGTTGCTCGATAGTGGAGCCACTAATCATATGACCGGAAGCAAGGACTTGGTGGTGGACGTGCACAAGATTCCATCTATGCCCACCAATGTCGAGTGGGGTGATTCCTCGTCTTCTAAGGTATTTTGACTTGGCAAAGTTGTCATTTCTCATGATCTCACAATTGAGAAATTCATGCCTGTTGAGTCCCTTGCATACAATTTGCTTTCTGTTTGTCAACTTGCACTCATGGGCTTTGACACTTTCTTTGATATTGATACCGTGGCCCTCTTGTGGAGCAAGACTCTTAAAGTATCCTTTGTTGGGCATGTTGAGAATGGTCTCTATGTGATTAACTTTTTGGAGCGACCCACTAAGACTGCAACATGCCTAATGGCTAAAGTTGACATGGGATGGCTTTGGCATCGCCATTTATCCCATGTCAATATGAGATCTTTGCAAAGTCTTCTCAAGGGGGACCATGTCTGTGGACTAACAAATGTTAGTTTTGCCAAAGATCATGCTTGCAGTGCTTCTATTGAAGGAAAGCTACATGAGAAGGCTCACCCTCCCATGACTATCATCTACTCAAAGAGGCCCTTAGAGCTCCTTCACTTGGATCTCTTTGGACCTCCATCCTTTGATAGTCTTGGGGGTAGAAAGTATTGCTTGGTGATTGTGGATGATTATTCAAGATACACTTGGGTGTACTTCTTCAAGAGGAAGAGTGAGACCCAACAAACCGTCATTGACTTCACAAATGAAGCTCAACGCCAACATAATGCAAAGATCTTGATGATAAGAAATGACAACGGCACCGAGTTCAAGAAATACACCTTGGATGAGTTTCTTAGTGATGAGGGGATCAAGCATCAATATTCGCACCTTACACCCCTCAACAAAATGGTGTAGCGGAGGGGAAGAACCGGACGTTGATGGATGCGGCAAGGACCATGATGGCGGAGTTCAAGTCTCCATACAACTTTTGGGCTGAAGCCATCAACACCACATGTCATGCATCCAATCGGCTCTATCTCCGAAAAGGCTTGAACAAAACTCCATATGAGATACTCACCGGTAACAAGCCCAACCTCAAGTACTTTCGGGTGTTCAGGTGTAAGTGTTTCATTCTCAAGAAAGGTGTTCGTTTGTCTAAATTTGAGGCTATAGCTTGTGAGGGCATATTTGTTGGTTATGCTACAAACTCTCATGCTTACCGTGTCCTCAATAAGTACACGGGACTTATTGAGGAGACATGTAACATGGAGTTTGATGAGAATAACGGCTCCCAAGTGGAGCAAAGTGATACTTGTAATGTAGGTGATGAAATTCCTCCCGAAGCCATAAGAATAATGGGTGTTGGTTTTATCCTACCCATTGAGGAACTCCTTGTGGCCGAAGGACAAGGACAATGTTCCACTCAAGTGGAACCATCACCAAACCAAGACCCACACGCTTCCAAAGAACAAAGTGAAGGCCCTCAACCTCATGAACAAGATCAAGGGCAAGATCAACCTCAAGATGGTGTTGAACCACCAAGTGATGTCCAAGGTAAAGTTCTCACCTCTGAGCAATTTCAAGATCAAGAGCAAGCTCAAGATCAAGAACAAGCTCAAGACGAAACTCAAGATGATCAAGTTACCTCTCTTCAACTCACTCCTAAGGAGGAATTGGAGCGTCGTGCCGCCAAGATTGCATCCAAGCTCACTATCAAGGGTCATCTCATGACAAATGTGCTTGGAAGCTTAAGAAAGGGGGTAAGCACTCATAGAAAATTAGCAAACTATTGTGAACATCACGCGTTTGTTTCTTGTGTTGAACCCCAAAAGGTCTATGAGGCGCTCGAGGATCCGGATTGGCTTAATGCCATGCATGAAGAACTCAACAACTTCAAGCACAACAAGGTGTGGAGATTGGTGCCAAGGCCAACGGGGAATCATAATGTCATTAGAACCAAGTGGATATTCAAGAACAAGCAAGATTCTCACGGGATTATCGTTCGCAACAAGGCTTGGTTGGTAGCACAAGGCTACTCCCAAGTCAAGGGTATCGACTACGGTGAAACTTTTGCTCCCGTTGCTTGCCTTGAATCCATTCATTTATTGATTGCTTATGCTTCTCATCATAACTTTAAGTTGCAACAAATGGATGTGAAGAGTGCTTTTCTTAATGGTCCTATTAATGAGTTGGTATATGTCAAACAACCCCCGGGGTTCGAGGATCCCTATTTCTCGGATCATGTGTACCAACTCGATAAGGCGCTATATGGCCTTAAACAAGCCCCATGTGCGTGGTATGAGCACCTTACCGAGTTGTTATAAGATCGTGGGTTTGAAATTGGGAAAATCGACCCCACTCTTTTTACCAAGAAGGTCAAATGGGAGTTGTCTGTATGCCAACTATATGTTGCTGATATTATCTTTGGTTCCCCTAACAAAGCTTTCAATGAGGAGATTGCCGCTCTCATGACCCCAAAGTTCAAGATTTCCATGATGGGAGAGTTGAAGTTCTTTCTTGGGTTCGAAATCAAGCAAAGAAGAGAAGGAACCTTCATCAACCAAGACAAATACACTCAAGACATGCTCAAGCAATTAAAGCTAAGTGACGTCAAGCCGGCTTCCACACCAATGCCCGTCAAATGCCAACTTGACATAGATCCCAATGGTAAAGCGGTGGATCAAAAGGTATATCATTCCATGATTGGTTCCTTGCTTTACCTTTGTGCATCTAGACCGGATATCATGTTGAGTGTGGGAATTTGTGAACGGTTTCAAGCCGCACCTAAGGAAAGCCACTATGTGGCGGTCAAGCGAATCTTTCGATATTTGGCTCATACCCCAAACTTTGGCTTATGGTATCCTAGAGGAGCAAGCTTCAACCTTGTGGGCTATTCGGACTCTGATTGGGTGGGAGACAAAGTGGATAGGAAGTCAACTTCCGGAGGGTGCCAATTCCTTGGTTGCTCTTTGGTGAGTTGGTCTTCCAAGAAGAAAAGTTGTGTGTCTCTCTCGTCCACCAAAGCGGAGTATGTGGCCGCTGGTAGTTTTTGTGCACAACTTTTATGGATGAGGCAAACTTTAAAGAATTATGGTGTCATTTGTGACAAAGTGCCTCTTTGGTGTGACAATCAAAGTGGCATCAAGATTTCTCTCAACCCGGTGCAACACTTCAAGACGAAGCATATTGAGATTCGGTATCACTTCATCCGAGATCATATTAGGCAAGGGGACATCGAGCTCAACTATGTCAATACTCATGATAACCTTGCAGATATCTTCACGAAGCCCTTGGATGAAGCAAGATTTCATGAGTTAAGGCATGAGCTAAATATCATTGATTCGAGCAATGTGGCTTGAACCCTTGCACACCCTACCATACTCATCTTGATATCTTGTTTAGGTGTAGGCATGGACATAGGGGGAGTGTTGTTCTCTCAATGAACTCTCCCTCCCCCCCATTATGCATAAATTGATCAACTCTTTCACATTAGCAATTTTTTATGGTACTTGTGCTTCAAAGACGAGTTTTGGTCATGGGCCCAAGGATAATTCTTCGCGGTGCCATACCAATTGAATCAAACATAGGTGGCTCCAGCCACCGCCCTCTCTCTGGAGAGGTTGTGTCTCGTGTTTGGTCCTTGTTGTCTTTTGCCTTTATTTTCTTTTGTGTGTCTGATTTCTTGAAGGTTACATTGCAAAGGCCGTATTCCTCTCTTTTTGCGAAACTTTCACTTTCTTGGGGTTATGGTACTACCGTGGCAAGCCACGGTACTACCGCAGGAGGTGGGCTGCTCTGTGCGTGCACAACTGCATCCTAGGCACGGTACTACCGCCTCCATCATGGCAGTAATTTTTTACTACCGCCCAGTGAGCGGTACTACCGCGAGGACCCGCGGTACTACCGCACCGTCACGAGCGAGTGGGGGTTAAGAGCGGGGCAGGGAGAGTTCCAACTCCCCCATACCCATTCATCTATTTTCCCCACCCCATCTCCCTCTCCTGCCCAAGAATGGCGCCAGAGGACCTCGCCGGATCTCCATATACGGCCGCTCTCCTCGCATTCCGTCTGGTGGGATCATTCCCCACCTCGCCCTCTTGCCATGGACCCTGGTATTTCCCCAAGTCCTTCCATTTTTGTTCCATTCTTGTGCTTCTAGGTCTCAAGGAGATGCATGTGTAGTTCATGTGATTTTTGGCTAAATCATTGCAAGGGGGGATTGTAGGAGATTGCTAGTGTAGTAGACATGCTTTTTGGAGTGATACAATAGTATAGTTTGATCTAGTGTTGCGGTTGTTTCTAGTTCCAGATCTGTATCCAGATCCGCTGTTCATGTGGCTGTCGAATCCATGTGGTACTACCGCTCCTCCTGGAGCGGTACTACAGCACCCTCACCCATGAACTGACCTTGGCGCGGTACTACCACTTCCTGGAGTGGTACTACCGCCCAGGGCGTGGAAGTAAAAATTACTTCCGCTCCAGGCGCAGTACTACCATGCCATCCCGGCATAGTACTACCACGGTTGGAGCGGCTATAATTTTTTACTTCCGTAAGCCTGTCCGGTACTACTGTAGATTTGCAAACTTTGTTGTTTTATCCTTCCAAGTCTCGTGTTTGCTTGTTTCTTTTGGTTTCGGCCATCGTCTTTGCAATAATCCTTCTCGATTCTCTTGTGTTTGTGTTGTGTGTCATAGGTGGTGGCTCCAGTTCCAATGTCCATCGTTCGAATCCCAGCCGTGACACGGGCTCGAAGCGCCTGCGCAACCAAGAGGAGGCTCTAGAGGGATCTAGTGCCCCCCAATGCAGGACCAAGTCAACCGCCACCAAGACCAAGGATCCATCAGTGGGCATGGATGATATTCCTCTAGCCAAGTTTATTGCTTGAAGGAGGATCAACCCCTATGTGAAGCCCCATGAGAACTTTAGGGGGAATGATCTATTTTGGACCAAGCGACATAATCTTATCTTCTTGGATGTGATCAAGGCCAAGCAGAACATCTACGTGGACGTGCACTGGATTGACATGGTTCATATGAGGAAAGATAATCACCGGGAATATTTTGGTGAGGATTTGGACCTAGTGGAGCAATTTGGCATTGAGGACTTGCTCACGTTTCACTTGGACTATGACCCAGAGATTGTGGCTCAGTTCTTTGCGTCGATCCACTTCCATACTGATGAGGAACGGACCATGACGTGGATGACCAATGGGCAAAGGATGACTGCTAAGTGGAAGGAGTTCATGGCGCTGCTGCATGTTCGTGATGAGGGGCTCAATGCGCCCGTTGGTGTCCACCCTCATGCCAACCCTGAGTCGGACAGCAAGGACAAGCTTCAGCTGTACCTTGTTGAGAAGAAGCTTGGCACTAACAAGAAGACCTGGGTGCTGAATCCATTCCTTGATATCATGCCCCGGATCTTCCGCAACTCCCTCTTTACGCGCATTGGTGACAAGGATAAGGTGCATGCTTATCTTGTGGACATGATGCTCATCTGTGAGAAGGCGTGTCTCAATCAGACAGAACCACTTGATGTCTCACATATCATGTGGTGTGAGCTGCAGTTTGCCGTGCTCAACCGTAAGGTGCCCATCTATGGACCTTACCCGCATCTCTTGATCTCAAAGACTTGGGAGCAGCTCTTTCCCAATGAATAGTTTGTTGCCCCCAACTGGATTCGTCATGAGCCCATCAAGCTCCGCATCAAGAGCAAGTGGGCTAACACCACTACCAGGGATGAGGCTGAGGCTGCTAGGATGGATGTAGATGAGGATGAGCTTGAGGAGGAGGAGGACGCGGATGAGGACAGTTCTGATAGATACTCTCCTCCATCATCTGAGCCCACTTGGGAAAAGAAGCTGAAGAACAAGATGAAGGCTCTGTTCTGCATGCAGGCCAAGGGACAGTACAAGTCCCATGTTGCTCAGAAGGAGAGTAGCCGGCACAACAAGAGGATCTTGAAGACGTTCGGCGAGCATGTGTCGAGCGGGTCCGAGAGGGTCCTCACTCCTGAGGCTGCCTGGATGGTGAAGCAGGGCTACCAGTGGACTGAGTCAAAGGAAGACACCATTCTCGCAGCCGAGACCGACGAGGAGTGTGATGAGTGATCACTGCAGCTAAGCTACCACCTGTGTCGTTGGTGCCCACTCTGCCTTTTTGGTGTCTCGATGCCAAGGGGGGAGAGTAGGATTTGCGAGCCTTGTGCCATGTCTTGTTTCGCTTTATCGCTTTGCTTTCGTTCTATTGAACATCATTTTCTTTGGTTTGTGCTCGTAAGACCAGGTTCTCTATCATATGGTGTAAGACATATGCACTCTAGAATTTATTGTCTTTCCTGCTTAGTAGCCCATGAGCCTATGCTATCTTGTGCCCTTTACTTTATGCTCATATTTATTACCTTCCCTCCTTTCTTAGTGATTAGTTAAATTGTTGCAAGATATGCCTCGTCTATACAATATAGGGGGAGTGTTGATCCTAGTATGTGTGCCGTGCAGTCCAAAGAAATTCTCTAGAGAGCACACATCTAGGGGGAGCCCGTCTATATTTTATAGATGTTGGGTTTGCCTATGTTTCATTTTATTTCCCTATGTGCAAATCCTGTATTGTCATCAATCCACCAAAAAGGGGGAGATTGTAAGGGCATATTTATTCCTAGGTGGTTTTGGTGATTGATGAAAATGCATTTGCGGAATAATCGTGTGCATTGAGCATTTCACATATCTCATGTTTAGGCACAAGACAATTCGTTGCCCCTCGGTGTCTAGTGAAGACAGAGTTTTCCCTACGTTTCTTTTAGGTGGATTTGAGTCGTAGGAAAGCCGTACTATTAAGAGGGGGTCCGCTTTGGAAAGGTTTGGGTGGAATCATCACGTACACGTCTGTTCCTTTTACACCACCTTTCCTTTGACTCTTTGAAGCAACCACTGTTTATCCGTGTCTCTGCAAAATGAAGGACTCCTAGTGTTGTTTGTGCTGTGGCATGCGGTAGTACTGCTCATGGGAGCAGTAGTACCACAGAGGCCCACGGTAGTACCGCAGACCCTTGCGGTAGTACCGCTCCACGGGCGCGGTAGTACCGTGGCCTCAGGCCGGGCACAACAACACGAGCGAAAGTAGGGGCGGATGTAATTTTTTACATCCGCGGCCTACGCGGTAGTACCGCTTCGGGTTTGCGGTAGTACCTCGTCGAATTTTTACACATATCGATTCTCAGCTGAAGTAGCCACGGATGTATTTTTATTCGTCTATGCCTTCCCAGCACAGACAAACCCTGCCTTGCGGTAGTACCGCAAGGGGGAGCGGTAGTACCGCTCTGGCGGTTCTACCGCTCTTTGCTTCAACGCATCAGGCCTGGTCTTGCTCCTGCCGCACATACGGTAGTACCGCATGTCTGGTGCGGTAGTACCGCACGTCGCGGGCTGAGTAAGTGGATAATGGTTGGATTTGTCCTATCACTATATAAGGGGAGTCTTCTTCTCCGATTTGACTACCTCTTCCATCCCCAAGCTCCATTGTTTCTCTAACCTCCATTTTCGCCTGATCTCTCTCCCTAGCCAATCAAACTTGTTAATTTTCTAGGGAGTGGTTGAGAAGGCCCCGACCTACACTTCCACCAAGAGAAATTTGATTTCCCCCACTAATCCCTTAAGGATCTTGTTACTCTTGGGTGTTTGAGCACCCTAGATAGTTGAGGTCACCGCGGAGCCATATTCCATTGTGGTGAAGCTTCATGGTGCCGTTGGGAGCCTCCAATTAAGTTGTGGATATTGCCCCAACCATGTTTGTGAAGGTTCGGTCGCCGCCTCCAGGGGCACCAATATCAGAATGACGACATCTGGCATTGTGTGAGGGCGTGAGGAGAATACGGTGGCCCTAGTGGCTTCTTGGGGAGCATTGTGCCTCCCCACCACTCCAACGGAGATGTACTTCCTCTCAAAGGGAAGGAACTTCGGTAACACATCATCGTCTCCGCCGACTCCACTCTTGGTTATCTCGTACCTTTACTTGTGCAAGCTTTATTGTGTTGCTTTCCTTGCTAGCTTGTGTGCTTGTTTGTATTGCATCATATAGGTTGCTCACCTAGTTGCATATCTAGAAAACCTACTTTGATGGCAAGTTTTAAATTGGTAAAGAAAAGCTAAAAAAAATTTAGTTGCCTATTCACCCCCCCCCCTCTAGTCAACTATATCGATCCTTTCATCTGTAATAGCACGTCTCGCTGTATTATACAGGATATAAAGGAAACAATTGATTACCACTTTTGTTTGGTACCAATTTCTTTTGTCATCTGTATCCTTTCCTCACTTCAGATTGCCACATGTGCTTTCGTTCGCCCTTAAACACTGGGGGTTGTATTTCGCTCTGCACATTCCCAAGTCCGAACACCTATATGGTACTCTTCGGCGTCCTGAATATTACACTATATCAGCTCTGAATCATGTCTTTGGTCTATAGTTGGGTTGCCCTGCTCCTGTGCTTACCACCTTACGTTCCGCTCGTTAGGCTAAGGTCATAAAGGGAGAACTACTGCGATTGTATTTCTGGTTCATCCGGTCAAATTCCTCAGTGGAGAAAGCCGAAAATTGACTGTCATGATAAGGCGAGAGTTGGTCAGCACTTCGGCGACGTAGTCTTATACTACAAATCGTTGGTGATTTCTTCCGTGTTATATGAGGGGCCGGTCTTCACCCAGCCGCATGGAAAAGGCACCTTAGTACGGATCGCCACACACGCCAAGGGGCTAATACTTAGCCCCACCGTCAAACTCCTATGGCTAAGTGAAACTAATAAAGCCGCATAGTTCACTTCATGGACACCTCCTTCACGGACCAAGATGTTGGATAAAGTGTGGTAATGCGCTATGCCGAACACCCCGTAGTATCTATGTGGGGGCTGAAGCCGATGACCGACAAACTTTCAAAATTAAAACAGCCGCACAGGAGGAAATAACTTAAGATCAAAGGCATCAATATATTACAAGCCTGGGTTCACAAACACAGTTTTTACAACCCGGATACATCTACTAAAAAATAACATCCTTTGAGCATTCGCCCTCTACTATTCGGTCACACGCTAGGACATCTTCAAAATACCTCTCCGGCTTGCGGTGGTCCTTGCCTTCAGGCGGGCCTACGGTCACCACGTCAGTGGCCTTCATCTTTGCCCAATGCATTTTAACATGGGCGAAGGCCATCCGAGCATCCTCTATGCACGCCGAATGCTTCACAGCTTCAACTCGAGGAAGCGCGTCGACGAGCCGCCTCACCAAACCGAAGTAGCTACTCGGAATGGGTTTGGCTGGCCATAGCCAGACTATTAAATCTTTCATGGCCAAACCAGCCATCCTATGCAGCTCCATCAGCTGCTTCATCTGGTCATTTAAGGGCGTCGGATGTTCTGGCGCAAGAAACTGCGACCAGAACAGCTTCTCGGTTGATTTCCCCTCCTAGGCTCGGACGAACTGTGCGACATCGGCAACACTCGACAGATCTGCAAACGCATCTAGAGAACTCCACACCCGTGTGAGCAAAGCATATCTTTGACCTCCGAATATGCTCTGCAAAAGAAAGGCCTTACCAGCCGCTATCTGCTTTGCTTGTTGGATCTCTTCGCGAGCACCTTGGGACTTGACCCGCGCCTCCTTAGCCTCTTGAAGGGCCTTGGCGAGTTCGGTCGATTGGGCCAAAGTCTTCTCCTCCAGTTCCTCGCATTTGAGGATGGCATCCTTTAGCTCCTGCTCGACTTCGGCCAGCCGAGCTTCGTGTTGGCGGCGGGTGGCCTACTCGGTTTTCAGCTCTGCAGCCGCTTTGTCAGCGGCTGCCTTGTTAGCCTTCGCCTCTTGTTGGGCTTTGGCAAGGGAACCTTTGAGGGTCTCGACCTCGGCTGCCCCAACTATGCTCAAAATCAAAACATTACACGAGTTAGTCTCTAAATATAGCTATTACTTATGAGATACAACTACACTTTTAACAATATGCGCATACCTTGCGTTTCATCAAACCCGGCCAACTAAAGCTTCCGATTGAGTTCGGACACTTCTGCGGCCTGGGCAGTCACCGCCAGCAGGGAAGCCTGTTACAACAATAGAACAGTATGTCAACTCTACCAACTACTATATGGATCCTCTGTCCGGCTTTTCAAACCAGACAGAGGCTCAGGGGATGCTGTCTATATACAGGTATATTCCTCTATACGAAACAAAAAAAGTTTTAGAACAGTACGTCACATACCTCAAAGCCTGTCAGTAGGCTATGGAAAGCTTCGTTCAGTCCGCTCTTAGCAGAATGAACCTTCTCTGCTACTGCACCCATCAGGGTGCGGTGCTCCTCCATGATGGAAGCACATTGTAGTGCTTCCGGTAGAGTGTTCGGTGCCTCCGGATTAGTGGAGGTCGTTGACGGAGCTGATGTTCCTCCCCCCTCTATTGAAGGGGGTTGCTCACCTGATCCCGGAGCCGCATGGGTCTCCGGAATGGTGTCTGGCTAGGGCCCGGATTGTTGGGGATCCCCACCATCGGTTGCCATAGGGGTCCTCTCCCCTATGTCTTTAGCGACCGAGGTATTACCCTTGGGCGCCTTCTCGACAGCCTCGCCCACCCCTCCGTGGCCTAGAGAGGTCCTTCGGGACAACACCTCGGTGTCATCCATGGTGACAGGTGAGGAGGCATGTGGCGGTGTCTCGCTCTATGCCATCTCGGGCGGCAGAGAGCTCCCCTTCGATAACGGAGTGTTCGGAAGCTTGCATGGAGGGATGAAGAGCACATAGCAAAATAACTTATATAATAGAAAGGGAGGACTAAAAGTAAACAATGAGTATCCGAACACTTATGATGCGGCCAAGGTCTTCGCCCGAGGTAGCTTCTTGCAGATTTGTTCGGACTTTGAGTCCAGACTGTCCTGGAGGACGATTTCCCCCCTCTTGGACGCCCCCCTCTGGGTCTTCGGAGGCCGTCCTATTCTTCTTCCTCCCCTTGCGGGGGAGTCGCTTTCCGCTTCCTCCTCTTCTTCTTCCTCATCTCCCTCGTGGGAGGAGACGGCTTCGGTTTCTCCGGACATGGCGTCCGAAGGACCATTGTGGCGAGGGCCGCCCTTGGCCTCTTTGCCCTTCTTCTTGGCCTTCTTCTCCGGTGCCTGATACGGCGCCGGAACCAGCATCCCCATCAGCTGGGGAGTGGCCAAATTCTCCGACAGTGGCGTCGGGCAGTTGATCTACTCCGCTTTCTTCGTCCAGCCCTGTGTGAAAAGGGGAAAATATAATTTTTATCACATCTGAAGTGCTAATCGAGTAAGTCTTCGGAAGAGTCACACTTACCGCTGAGGCCGGGTTCTCGATGTTGAGCCCGATGTTCTCGGTCTCCATGGGCCAATTCTTCTGGGCCTTGAAAAGTTGCTTCCATATATCTTTGTGCGTGGTGCTGAAGAAGCGCTTCAAGGTCCGGGGCTCATCCAGATTGAACTCCCACATAGGGGAGGCCCACAGTTGACATAGGAAAACACTATGGAAGAGCATCACCTGGATCACATTGGTGAGTCCGGTATTTTTGCCCAACACATTGGAGATGTGCTTTTGCAACATCATCACCTCTGGCTGGGACCCCCAACCAAGACCCTTGGCGGTCCACGAGGTGAGTCTCGTCGGGGGTCTGGATCTAAAGTCGGGTGCAGCCGCCCACTTGGCATCGCGGGGTTCGGTGATGTAGAACCACTCTTGATGCCACACCTTAGTTTTCTCCACGAAAGCCCCTTTGGGCCAGACAACATTGGGAAGCTTGCTCACCATAGCACCGCCGCAATCCGCATGCTGCCCATCGACCACATTCGGCTTCATGTTGAAGACTTTAAGCCACAAGACAAAGTGTGGGGAGATGCGGAGTAGAGCCTCACACACGACGATGAACGCCGAGATGTGAAGGAAATAATTTGGGGCTAGGTCATGGAAATCTAGCCCATAATAGACCATGAGGCCCCAGACAAAGGGATGAAGGGGAAACCATAGACCTCAGAGGAAATGGGGGATGAACACTACCCTCTCGCCGGGCTCCGGGGTGGGGATGATCAGATCCTTATTGGGAAGTCGTTGCGTGATATCCGCGGGCAGGTAGCCCGCACCTCGGAGCTCCTTGATGTCCTTCTCCGTGACACAGGAGGCCTCCCACTTGCCCTTAGAACCGGATCCAGACATGGCTGGAAAGTTGGTGGCAGTGGGAAAGATTGAAGTTTGGGTGCTGGAGCTTGGAGATGGGAAGGAAGGAGCGAAAATAAGGCGTGGGTGAAAAAGGAGGATTCTTTGCCCTCTTATAGACAGTGAAATACCAACGCCCCCTTCTCAATCCTTAAAACTCGTTTGTTCCTGAAGATATCATGCGAGCGGCACAGTTGGATTACCCAAAAATTGTATTGATGAGGATCCCGTAATGGGCGGGCACGATCTCTGTTTTGACAAGACGTGCCAATGGAGGCTATGCCTTGAAACGCAAAGCAAGAGGCGTGAAAACGGTTCAAAGTTAAAGAGCCAAATATGACGTTTTGCCAAAAAAAGTTGTCAGTAAAGAGACCCTGTTTTGTTTGGATATCTCGCCTTCGTGGCTAAGGGTTGTAACAATTGTATACAGCCGGATATAGTTCATTTGTTCAGGAAACTATTTTAAAGTATTAGGGAGGAGGAACCCGCCTTGTAATGTCGAAGACAATCCGCGTGCCGAACACATCATCATCGAAGACTGGTTCAGGGGCTACTGAGGGAGTCCTGGATTAAGGGATCCTCGGGTGTCCGGGTTATTCGATATGGGCAGAACTGATGGGCCATGGAGGTACAAGCAGAAGACTTTCCCCCCGTGTCCGGATGGGACTCCCCTATGCGTGGATGGCAAGATCGGTGTCCGGATATGTTATTTCCTTCGCCCACAAACCGACTATGTACAACCCTAGTGAAGTAAATATGCCCTAGAGGCAATAATAAAGTTGTTATTTATATTTCCTTATATCATGATAAATGTTTATTATTCATCCAAGAATTGAATTAACCAAAAACTTAGTACATGTGTAAATACAAAGACAAACAGAGTGTCCCTAGTATGTCTCTACTTGACTAGCTCATTAATCAAAGATGGTTAAGTTTCCTAACCATAGACATGTGTTGTCATTTGATGAACGGGATCACATCATTAGAGAAAGATGTGATGGACAAGACCCATCTGTTAGCTTAGCATGACGATCTTTCAGTTTTATTGCTATTGCTTTCTTCATGACTTATACATATTCCTTTGACTATGAGATTATGCAACTCCCGAAATACCGGAGGAACACCTTGTGTGCTATCAAATGTCACAACATAATTGGGTGATTATAAAGATGCTCTACAGGTGTCCCCGAAGGTGTTTGTTGAGTTGGCATAGATTGAGATTAGGATTTGTCACTCCGAGTATCGGAGAGGTATCTCTGGGCCCTCTCGGTAATGCACATCACTATAAGCCTTGCAAGCAATGTGACTAATGAGTTAGTTATGGGATGATGCATTATGGAACGAGTAAAGAGACTTGTCGGTAACAAGATTGAACTACGTATGATGATACCGACGACCGAATCTCGGGCAAGTAACATACCGATGACAAAGGGAATGACGTATGTTGTCATTGCGGTTTGACCGATAAAGATCTTCGTAGAATATGTAGGAGCCAATATGAGCATCCAGGTTCTGCTATTGGTTATTGACCGGAGATGTGTCTCGGTCATGTCTACATAGTTCTCAAACCCGTAGGGTCCGCACGCTTAACGTTCGATGTCTATTTGTATTATGAGTTATGTGTTTTGGTGACCGAAGTTTGTTACGAGTCCCGGATGATATCACGGACATGACGAGGAGTCTTGAAATGGTCGAGAGGTGAAGATTCATATATTGGAAGGTAGTATTCGGACATCGGAATGGTTCTGAGTGATTCGGGTATTTTTCCGGAGTACCGACGGGTTACCGGAACCCCTCGGGGAAGTATTGGGCCAACATGGGCCTAAGGAAGAGAGAGGGAAGCCCACGGGGGGTGGTCGCACGCCCCCTCCTTAGGAGTCCGAATAGGACAAGGAGGAGGGGGTGGCGCCCCCTTCCCTTTCCCTCTCCATCTCCTTCCTATTTCCTCCGATGGAAGAAAGGAAAGGGGGGGCGAATCCTACTTGGACTAGGAGTCCAAGTAGGACTCCCCCATGGTGCTCCCCTCCTGACCGCTGGCCTCTCTCCCCCTCCTTTATATACATGGCCAGGGGGCACATCAATAGTTCTCTTAGCCGTGTGCAGTGCCACCTCCACAGTTTACTCCTCCGGTCATAGCATCGTAGTGCTTAGGCGAAGTGCTGCGCGGATCACATCACCATCGGCATCACCACATCGTCATGCTGTCAGAACTTTCCCTTGACCTTCTACTAGATCAAGAGCTCGAGGGACGTCATCGAGCTGAACGTGTACTGAACACGGAGGTGCCGTATGTTTGGTACTTGGATCGGTTGGATCGTGAAGACGTTCGACTACATCAACCACGTTAACTTAACGCTTCCGCTTTCGGTCTACGAGGGTACGTGGACACACTCTCCCCATCTCGTTGCTATGCATCTCCTAGATAGATCTTGCGCGACCGTAGGAAAATTTTGAAATTTCATGCTACGTTCCCCAACACTGGCATCCGAGCCAGGTCTATGCGTAGATGATATGCACGAGTAGAACACAAAGAGTTGTGGGTGATAATATTCATACTGCTAACCACCAACGTCTTACTTTGATTCGGCGGTATTGTTGCATGAAGCGGCCCAGACCGACATTACATGACCGCGTTCATGAGACTGGTTCTACCGACGTGTTTCGCACACAGGTGGCTAGCGTGTGTCTGTTTCTCCAACTTTAGTTGAATCGAGTTTGACAACGGGCAGTCCTTGTTGAAGGTTAAAACAACACACTTGACGAAAAATCATTGTGGTTTTGATGCGTAGGTAAGAACGGTTCTTGCTAGAAGCCCGTAGTAGCCACGTAAAACTTGCAACAACAAAGTAGAGGACGTCTAACTTGTTTTTGCAGGGCATGTTGTGATGTGATATGGTCAAGACGTGATGAGATATAAATTGTTGTATGAGATGATCATGTTTTGTAACAGTTATCGGCAACTGGCAGGAGCCATATGGTTGTCGCTTTATTGTATGAAATGCAATCGACATGTAATTTCTTTACTTTATCACTATGCGGTAGCGATAGTCGTAGAGGCAATAGTTGGCGAGACGAGAACGACGCTACGATGGAGATCAAGGTTTCAAGCCGGTGACGATGGAGATCATGACGGTGCTTTGGAGATGGAGATCAAAGGCACAAGATGATGGCCATATCATGTCACATATTTTGACTGCATGTGATGTTTATCTTTTATGCATCTTATTTTGCTTAGTACGACGATAGCATTATAAGATGATCCCTCACTAAATTTCAAGGTACAAGTGTTCTCCCTGAGTATGCACCGTTGCTACAGTTCGTCGTGCTGAGACACCACGTGATGATCGGGTGTGATAAGCTCTACGTTCACATACAACGGGTGCAAGCCAGTTTTGCACATGCAGAATACTCGGGTTAAATTTGACGAGCCTAGCATATGCAGATATGGCCTCAAAACAATGAGACCGAAAGGTCAAACGTGAATCATATAGTAGATATGATCAACATAGAGATGTTCACCATTGAAAACTGCTCCATCTCACGTGATGATCGGACATGGTTTAGTTGATATGGAGCATGTGATCATTTAGATAACTAGAGGGATGTCTATCTAAGTGGGAGTTCTTTAGTAATATATGATTAATTGAACTTTAATTTATCATGAACTTAGTACCTAATAGTTTTTGCATATCTATGTTTTTGTAGATCAATGGCCCGTGCTATCGTTCCCTTGAATTTTAATGCATTCCTAGAGAAAGGTAAGTTGAAAGATGATGGTAGCAATTACGCGGACTGGGTCCGTAACTTGAGTATTATCCTCATTGTTGCACAGAAGAATTACCTCCTGGAAGCACCGCTTGGTGCAAGACCCGTTGCAGGAGCAACTCCAGATGTTATGAATGTCTGGCAGAGCAAAGCTGATGACTACTCGATAGTTCAGTGTGCCATGCTTTACGGCTTAGAATCAGGAGTTTAAAGACGTTTTGAACGTCATGGAGCATATGAGATGTTCCAGGAGTTGAAGTTAATGTTTCAAGCAAATACCCGAGTTGGGAGATATGAATTCTCCAACAAGTTCTATAGCTACAAAATGGAGGAGAATAGTCCTGTCAGTGAACACATACTCAGAATGTTTGGGTACCATAACCACTTGACTCAGCTGGGAGTTAATCTTCCCGATGATAGTGTCATTGACAGAGTTCTTCAATCACTGCTGCCAAGCTATAAAGGCTTTGTGATGGACTATAATATGCAAGGGATGGAAAATACAATTCCTGAGCTCTTCGCAATGCTAAGGCTGCGGAGGTAGAATTCAAGAAGGAGCATCAAGTGTTGATGGTTAACAGGACCACTAGTTTCAAGAAAAATGGCAAATGTAAGAAGGGGAACTTCAAGAAGAACAACAAGCAAGTTGCTTCTCAAGGGAAGAAGCCCAAGTCTGGACCTAAGCCTGAAACTGAGTGCTTCTACTACAAAGGGATTGGTCACTGGAAGCGGAACTGCCCCAAGTATTTTGCGGATAAGAAGGATGGCAAAGTGAAAGCTATATTTGATATACATACTATTGATGCGTACCTTACTAATGCTCGTAGGGGCTATGGATTAATCGAAGATTGGCTAAGGACAGGTGACGATGCGCATGGGAAATGGTTCCAATGTCAATGTGATCGCCGTCGGCACGCTACCTCTACATCTACCGTCGGGGTTAGTTTTAGACCTAAATAATTGTTATTTGGTGCCAGTGTTGAGCATGAACATTATATCAGGATCTTGTTTGATGTGAGACGGTTATTCATTTAAATCATAGAATAATGGTTGTTCTATTTATATGAGTAATATCTTTTATGGTCATGCACCCTTGATGAGTGGTCTATTTTTGTTGAATCTCGATTATAGTGATACACATATTCATAATATTGAAGCCAAAAGATGCAAAGGTAATAATGATAGTGCAACTTATTTGTGGCACTGTCGTTTAGGTCATATTGGTGTAAAGCGCATGAAGAAACTCCATGCTGATGGGCTTTTGGAATCACTTGATTATGAATCACTTGATGCTTGCGAACCATGCCTCATGGGCAAGATGACTAAGACTTCATTCTCCACAACAATGGAGCGATCAATTGACTTATTGGAAATAATACATACTGGTGTATGCGGTCCGATGAGTGTTGAGGCTTGTGGCAGGTATCGTTATTTTCTAACCTTCACAGATGATTTGAGAAGATATGGGTATATCTAATTAATGAAACATAAGTATGAAACATTTGAAAAGTTCAAAGGATTTCAGAGTGAAGTGGAAAATCATCGTAACAAGAAAATAAAGTTTCTACAATCTGATCGTGGAGGTGAATATTTAAGTTATGAGTTTGGTCTTCACTTGAAACAGTGTGGAATAGTTTCGCAACTCACGCCACCTGGAACACCACAGCGTAATGGTGTGTCCGAATGTCGTAACCGTACTTTATTAGATATGGTGCGCTCTATGATGTCTCTTACCGATTTACTGCTATCGTTTTGGGTTTATGCTTTAGATACAGCTGCATTCACGTTAAATAGGGCACCATCTAAATCCGTTGAGACGACACCATATGAGATGTGGTTTGGCAAGAAACCTAAGTTGTCGTTTCTGAAAGTTTGGGGCTGCGATGCTTATGTGAAAAAGCTTCAACCTGATAAGCTCGAACCCAAATAGGAGAAATGTGTCTTCATAGGATACCCAAAAGAGACTGTTGGGTACACCTTCTATCACAGATCTGAAGGCAAGATATTCATTGCTAAGAATGGATCCTTTCTAGAGAAGGAGCTTCTCTCGAAAGAAGTGAGTGGGAGGAAAGTAGAACTTGATGAGGTAATTGTACCTTCTCCTGAATTGGAAAGTAGTTCATCATAGAAATCAGTTTGAGTGATTCCTACACCAATTAGTGAGGAAGCTAAAGATGATGATCATAAAACTTCAGATCAAGTTACTACCGAACCTCGTAGGTCAACCAGAGTACGATCCGCACCAGAGTGGTATGGTAATCCTATTCTAGAGGTCATGTTACTAGACCATGACGAACCTATGAACTATGAGGAAGCGATGATGAGCCCAGATTCTGTGAAATGGCTTGAGGCCATGAAATCTGAGATGGGATCCATGTATGAGAACAAAGTGTGGACTTTGGTTGACTTGCCTGATGATCGGCAAGCCGTAGAGAATAAATGGATCTTTAAGAAGAAGACTGACGCTGACGGTAATGTTACTGTCTACAAAGCTCGACTTGTTGCGAAAGGTTTTCGACAAATTCAAGGAGTTGACTACGATGAGACCTTCTCACCTGTAGCGATGCATAAGTCTGTCTGAATCATGTTAGCAATTGCCACATTTTATGATTATGAAATTTGGCAAATGGATGTTAAAACTGCATTCCTTAATGGATATATTAAAGAAAAGTTGTTTATGTTGCAACCAGAAGGTTTTGTCGATCCTAAAGGTGCTAACAAACTGTGCAAGCTCCAGCGATCCATTTATGGACTGGTGCAAGCCTCTCGGAGTTGGAATATACGCTTTCATAGTGTGATCAAAGCATATGGTTTTATACAGACTTTATGATAAGCCTGTATTTACAAGAAAGTGAGTGGGAGCTTGCTACCTCTTGAGCATGCGTTGGTTTTCCCTTGAAGAGGAAAGGGTGTGATGTAGCAAAGTAGGGTAAGTATTTCCCTCAGTTTTTGAGAACCAAGGTATCAATCTAGTAGGAGACTACACGCAAGTCACCTAGTACCTGCACAAACAAACAAGAACCTCACAACCAACGCGATAAAGGGGTTGTCAATACCTTCACGGTCACTTACGAAAGTGAGATCTGATAGAGATAATAAGATAAATGTTTTTGGTATTTTTCTTATATAGAAAAGTAAAGATTGCAAAATAAATAGTAAACTAGAATTGTAGATCGGAAACTTATATGATGTAAAGTAGACCCGGGGGCCATAGGTTTCACTAGTGGCTTCTCTCAAGATAGCAAATTCTATGGTGGGTGAACAAATTACTGTCGAGCAATTGATAGAAAAGTGAATACTTATAATAATATCTAGGAATGATCATGTATATAGGCATCACATACGCGACAAGTAGACCGAAACGATTCTGCATCTACTACTATTACTCCACACATCGACCGCTATCCAGCATGCATCTAGAGTATTACGTTCAAAAGAACAGAGTAACGCATTAGGCAAGATGACATGATGTAGAGGGATAAACTCAAGCAATATGATATAAACCCCATCTTTTTATCCTCGATGGCAAAAATACAATATGTGCCTTGCTGCCCCTACTGTTACTGGGAAAGGACACCGCAAGATTGAACCCAAAGCTAAGCACTTCTCCCATTGCAAGAAAGATCAATCTAGTAGGCCAAACCAAACTGATAATTCGAAGAGACTTGCAAAGATATCAAATCATGCATATAAGAATTCAGAGAAGAATCAAATATTGTTCATAGATAATCTTAATCATAAAACCACAACTCATCGGATCTCGGCAAACAAACCGCAAAAAGAATTACATCGAATAGATCTCCAAGAACATCGAGGAGAACTTTGTATTGAGATTAAAAGAGAGAGAAGAATCCATCTAGTTAATAACTATGGACCTGAAGGTCTATGGTAAACTACTCACACATCATCGGAGAGGCTATGGTGTTGATGTAGAAGCCCTCCATGATCGAATCCCCCTCCAGCAGATCGTCGGAAAAGGTCCCCAGATGGGATCTCACGGGTATAGAAGGTTGCGGCGGTGGAAAAGTGGTTTCGTGGCTTCCCTGGATGTTTTCAGGGTATGAGAGTATATATAGGCGAAAGAAGTAGGTCGGTGGAGCTGCGAGGGGCCCATGAGGGTGGGGGCGCGCCGCCCTACCTCGTGGCTTCTTCGCTACTTCCTTGGCGTCCACTCCAAGTCTCCTGTATTGCGTTTGTTCCAAAAAAGATCCTCGCGAAGGTTTCATTCTGTTTGGATTCCGTTTGATATTCCTTTTCTGCGAAACACTGAAATAGGCAAAAAACGACAATTTGCACTGGACATTCAGTTAATAGGTTAATCCCAAAAATAATATAAAAGTGTATAATAAAGCCCATAAACATCCAAAACAGATAATATAATAGCATGGAACAATCAAAAATTGTAGATACGTTGGAGACGTACCAAGCATCCCCAAGCTTAATTGTTGCTCGTCCTCGAGTAGGTAAATGATAAAAACAGAATTTTTGATGTGGAATGCTTCCTAACATAATTTTCAACGTATTTCTCTTTATTGCGGCATGAATGTTTATATCCGAAAGATTCTAGAAAGAAGTTTAGTATTGACATAAAAATAATAATACTTCAAGCAATGCTAACCAAGCAATCATGTCTTATCAAAATAACATAGCCAAAGAAAGCTTATCCCTACAAAATCGTATAGTTTGGCCATGCTTCATTTTCATCACACAAAATGCTCCCATCATGCACACCCCCGATGACAAGCCAAGCAATTGTTTCATACTTTAGTCTTTTCAAACTCTTTCAACTTTCACGCAATATATGAGCGCGAGCCATGGATATAACACTATGGGTGGAATAGAATATGATGATGGAAGTTGTGTGAGAAGACAAAAAGGAAGAAAGTCTCACATTGACACGGCTAATCATAGAGCTATGGAGATGCCCATCAATTGATGTCAATGCAGGGAGTAGGGATTGCCATCCAACGGATGCACTAGAGCTATGAATATATGAAAGCTCAACAAAAGTAACTAAGTGGGTGTGTATCCAACTGGCTTGCTCACGAAGACCTAGGGCATTTGAGGAAGCCCATTGTTGGAATATACAAGCCAAGTTCTATAATGAAAAATTCCCACTAGTATATGAAAGTGACAACATAAGAGACTCTCTATCATGAAGATCCTGGTGCTACATTGAAGAACATGTGTGGAAAAAGGATAGTAACATTGCCCCTTCTCTCTTTTTCTCTCATTTTTTGGGCTTCTCTTTTTATGGCCTTTCTCTTTTTTTGAAGAACTTTCCTCACATGGACAATTCTCTAATAATAAAAATCGCCACACTTTTATTTACTTTACAACTCAAGTATTACAACTCGATACTTAGAAAAAAATATGACTCTATGTGAATGCCTCCGGCGGTGTATCGGGATATGCAATGAATCAACAGTGACATGTATGAAAGAATTATGAAGGTGGCTTTGCCACAAATACGATGTCAACTACATGATCATGCAACGCAATATGACAATGATGGAGCGTGTCATAATAAACGGAACGGTGGAAAGTTACATGGCAATATATCTCGGAATGGCTATGGAAATTCCATAATAGGTAGGCATGGTGGCTGTTTTGAGGAAGATATAAGGAGGCTTATGTGTGATAGAGAGTATCATATCACGGGATTTGGATGCACCGGCGAAGGCTGCACCAACTCTCAAGGTGAGAAAGGGCAATGCACGATACCGAAGAGGCTAGCAATGATGGAAGGGTGAGAGTGCGTATAATCCATGGACTCAACATTAGTCATAAAGAACTCATATACTTATTGCAAAAATCAACAAGTCATCAAAACCAAGCACTACGCACATGCTCCTAGGGGGGTAGATTGGTAGGAAAAGACCATCGCTTGTCCCCGACCGCCACTCATAAGGAAAGCTATCAAAGAACACCCCATGCTTCAAATTTGTCACACAACGTTTACCATACGTGCATGCTATGGGACTTGCCAACTTCAACACAAGTATTTCTCAATTCCATAATTACTCAACTAGCACAACTTTAATATTACCACCTTTATATATCAAAACAACTATCAAGAATTGAACTTCTCATAACATTTAATGCACTCTATATGAAACTTTTTATTATACCCATCCCGGATGTCTATCATATTAGGACTAATTTCATAACCAAAGAAAATTGCCATGCTATTCTAAAAGACTCTCAAAATAATATAAGTGAAGAATGAGAGATCAATAATTTCTATAAAATAAAACCACCACCGTGCTCTTAAAAGATATAAGTGAAGCACTAGAGCAAAATTATCTAGCTCAAAAGATATAAGTGAAGCACATAGAGTATTCTAATAAATTCCGATTCATGTGTGTCTCTCCCAAAAGTGTGTACAACAAGGATGATTATGGTAAACTAAAAGGCAAAGACTCAAATAATACAAGATGCTCCAAGCAAAACACATATCATGTGGTGAATAAAAATATAGTCTCAAGTAAAGTTACCGATAGATGAAGACGAAAGAGGGGATGCCTTCCGGGGCACCCCCAAGCTTAGGATTTTGGTTGTCCTTGAATTTTACCTTGGGGTGCCTTGGGCATCCCCAATCTTAGGATATTTCCACTCCTTGTTCTGAAATCCATCAAATATTTACCCAAAAACTCGAAAACTTCACAACACAAAACTCAACAGAAAATCTCATGAGCTCCGTTAGTATAAGAAAACAAACCAACACTTTAAGGTATTGTAATAAACTCATTCTTTACTTATATTGGTGTTAAACCTACTGTATTCCAACTTCTCTATGGTTCATACCCCCCCCCCGATATTAGCCATAGATTCATCAAAATAAGCAAACAACACACGAAAAACAGAATCTGTCAAAAACAGAACAGTCTGTAGTAATCTGTAAGTTTCGAATACTTCTGTAACTCCAAATATCCTGAGAAATTAGGACATCCTAAATAATTTGTATATTAATCTACTGCAGTTGGAATCATTATTTTTATCGCTCTCTGGTTAAAAATGAAAATTATTCTCGTGAGCACATACTTTCTGTTTTTCAGCAAGATCAAATAACAATCATCCAACAAGATCCTAAAGGCTTTACTTGGCACAAACACTAATTAAAACATAAAAAACACAATCATAACAGAGGATAGATAATTTATTTATTTATTACTAAACAGGAACAAAAAGCAAGGAACAAAAATAAAATTGGGTTGCCTCCCAACAAGCGCTATCGTTTAACGCCCCTAGTTAGGCATAAAAACAAGAATAGATCTAGGTATTATCATCTTTGGTATGCAATCCATATGTGGCTCTCATAATAGATCATAAGTTAATTTAATTTTCTTTCTAGGAAAGTGTTCCATGCCTTTCCTTAACAGAAATTGGAATCTAATATTTCCTTCTTTCATGTCAATAATTGCACCAATCGTTCTAAGGAAAGGTCTACCAAGAATAATAGGACATGTAGGATTGCAATCTATATCAAGAACAATGAAATCTACGGGCACATAATTCCTATTTGCAACAATAAGAACATAATTAATCCTTCCCATAGGTTTCTTAATGGTGGAATCCGCAAGATGCAAATTTAAAGAACAATCATCAAATTCACGGAAACCTAACACATCACACAAAGTTTTTGGAATCGTGGAAACACTAGCACCCAAATCACATAAAGCATGGCATTGATGATCTTTAATCCTAATTTTAATAGTAGGTTCCCACTCATCATAAAGTTTTCTAGGAATAGAAACTTCTAGTTCAAGCTTTTCTTTATGGGATTGCATCAAAGCATCAACGATGTGTTTAGTAAAGGATTTGTTTTGATCATAAGCATGAGGAGAATTTAGCACGGATTGCAACAAGGAAATACAATCTATCAAAGAGAAATTATAATAATTAAATTCCTTGAATCCAAAATAGTGGGTTCATTGCTATGTAAAGTTTTGACCTCTTCAATCCCACTTTTACCAAATTTTGCATCAAGATCTAAAAACTCCAAATCATTGGGACGCCTTCTAACTAAAGTTGAATCATCTCCAGTCCCATCTTTATTAATATTCATACTGGCAAACAAAGATTTAATAGGAGACACACCAATCACTTTTAGATCTTCATCATTATTATCATGAAAACTAGAAGAACACGCTTTCACAAAGCAATCCTTTTTAGCATGCATCCTAGTGGTTCTTTCTTTGCATTCATCAATGGAAATTCTCATGGCTTTGAGGGGCTCATTGATATCATGCTTAGGTGGAATAGATCTAAGTTTCAAAGAATCAACATCAAGAGAAATTCTATCCATGTTCCTAGCCAACTCATCAATCTTAAGCAATTTTTCTTCAAGCAAAGCATTGAAATTCTTTTGTGAATTCATAAATTGTTTAACACTAGACTCAAAATCAGAGGGCATCTTATTAAAATTTCCATAAGAGTTGTTGTAGGAATTGCCATAATTATTAGAGGAATTACTAGGAAACGGCCAAGAATTAAAATTTCCTCTATACGCGTTGAAAATTGTTCCTACAAACAAAATTCACATCCATAGATTCATTATTATTATAAATCAAAGAGGACAAAGTCATATCATTAGGATCAGCAGAAACACTCTTATTAGCAAACAACTTCATCAGTTCATCCATCTTTCCACTCAAAACATTAATCTCTTCAATAGCATGAACTTTTTTATTAGTAGATTTTTCGGTGTGCCATTGAGAATAATTAACCATAATATTATCTAGGAGTTTAGTAGCTTCTCCTAAAGTGATTTCCATAAAAGTGCCTCCCGCGGCCGAACCTAAAAGATTTCTAGAAGCAAAATTCAATCCAGCATAAAAATTCTGTATAATCATCCAAAATTCAAACCATGTGTAGGGCAATTACGTATCATTAATTTCATCCTCTCCCAAGCTTGTGCAACATGCTCATGATCAAGTTGCTTAAAGTTCATAATATCGTTTCTAAGAGAGATGATCTTAGCGGGAGGAAAATACATAGAGATAAAAGCATCTTAGCACTTATTCCATGAATCAATATTGTTTTTAGGCAAAGAGGAGAACCAAGTTTTAGCACGATCTCTAAGCAAAAACGGAAATAGCTTCAATTTAACAATATCATTATCTGCGTCTTTCTTCTTTTGCATATCACATAAATCAACAAAGTTGTTTAGATGGGTAGCAACTGTCGGCGTTCTGGGAATGGGGGTCCCCAGACTTGCCTGCCTGCGGCCTGCGGCGTGGCTCAAAGGGGGGCCCAGCACGGCCCATCTTCATCAACACAGACCCAAGACCCTCGTGAGGGGCCAAGCCTCGCGGGGCAGACAACACGGAGCTTCCTCAAGCACGGCCTCACCAGGCTGGCACGCGAGGGGGCGGAGAGATCAAGGCGGGGTACCTCACGAGGTGCCCGTGACGCAAGCCATGACGACCAAGGGCGCCAGGCGGGTGCCAGCCCGCGTAGTGTCATCCTTTCCTCTTTGGTGCAAAGGGGGCAAGCGCAGCCGCGGAGTACCGAGGCATCAGGAAAAGGTTGCCATTTCGGTGCAACAAGACCAAGACCAGGAAGACTGCAAGACGGAGGTCATCGTGGAGCCCAGGATGGCGACACCACCAGAGCTTTGTGCAGGCGAAGACTACTTTTGTCAGGGTAGCTAGTACTAGCTGTCCCCCTTCAAATTAGCTCGCCATTGTTGGCTCCCTTCCCGCTCGATATTTGGGAACAGGACCAGGGCCTCTATAAATAGGACCAGCCACCCACAGAGCAAAGGGGGTTCGGAAGAGGAGGTTCTTTAGAGAGGGGGTTCGATCAGAGAGAGAGAGAGAGAAGGGTGGCTGAACTCCTCCCAGCAGTTCATCACCCCAGCCAAGAACAGACCCTCGCGAGGCTGTTCTTCCTTGTATCATTCATCATCATCAGCCCAAGAGGCAATCCACCACGCCACACACTGGAGTAGGGTATTACACCACAACGGTGGCCCGAACCAGTATAAACCTTGTGTCCCTTGTGTTGTTCTTTCCCTAGCTTAGATCTTAGCGAGGCGGAGGGGTGCAGGTAGGTAGGAAGCGAAATCTCCGTACGCACCCCAGTGTTCGAACCTCAAGGGTCTGCCGGAACCCGAAATCCGACATTTGGCGCGCCAGGTAGGGGTGCGCCGCAATTCGTCTTCCACCGCCCCGTTCTCCTTCGACCATCGCACCCATGTCCGACGCTCGTCGGGCCCGCGCCGAGCGCCGGGCCGCTCTCGCTTCCCGCGTCGCCCAGACGGCTCCTGTCGGTGGGCGTCCTCACCATTCCCCGTCACCTGCCGTCAACGCCGCCACCGGCCCGGCGGAGGACGAGCAGCAAGCATCGTCTCAGCATCCGTCCGTGCGGCAAGACGGCCGCACCGCAACTCCCTCGCTCCCCCCAGCTGGTTCTTCGTCCCGCGCTCTCCACGCACCCATGGAGGCTCGAACTGCGCTCATCGCGGCAAACGAGCTCCTGTGCTACCGCCCCGTCGACGACGTCTATGAAGAATGGCTCGACCGCGTCGCCGAGCTCGTCCGCACCGCAGGGGGCTCTCCTGCGCCGTCCGTTTCACTGCACCGCGCCCCGCCCCGCGCGGGCGACGAAGCTCCGGTGGCGCCCCAGCCACCTCCTCCTCAAGAAGGTGCCATGGCTCCAAGGCGCGTGGCCCTTGGGCGGAACCCGCTCCGTCAGGTGCCAGCGCAGCAAGAGCAGAGCTGCCAGGAAGTCCCTCACCCGCAAGAAGCTGCACGGGCGCTCCCTGCTCCAGCACGTCGCGACCATGCTCCTGCTCCCGCACGTCAAGACCCAGCTGCAGCGCGTGGGGACACGCAAGACCAAGCTCTCCGTCACCCAAGGCCTCCCGTGGCCACAGCAGGCTGTCGTGCCTTCACCGCCGAGCTACGCGGTGTCGCGTGGCCCAGCAAGTTCAAGCCAGACCTGCCTCCTCGCTACGACGGCACAGCTGACCCTGCGGAGTTCCTCCAGCTCTACGAGCTGGGCATCGAAGCTGCCAACGGAGACGAGAAGGTCATGGAGAACTGGTTTCCCATGGCGCTCAAGGACGGGGCGTGCACCTAGCTCCTGAACCTGGCCCCAGGCACGATCTCCTCTTGGGACGAGATGCGCACCCGCTTCATCGCCAACTTCCAAGGTACTCGCGACCGGCCACCCGCCGTGAGTGACATGCGCCGCATCAAGCAACAACCCGGGGAGACCCTGCAGAAGTACATCCAGCGCTTCAACAACGCACGCCTCAAGATTCCCAGGATGACTGAGGAGGCCATCATCTCAGCCTTCTCCGACGGCGTGCGCGATGTTAAGATGAAGGAGGAGCTGGCGATGCATGAAGACTTGTGCACTTCTTTGGAGCTGTTCAACTTGGCAACCAAGTGCGCCAGGGCTGAGGAAGGGCGTCTCTCCCTCCTCGAGCTGCCTGCCGCGGACCCGGAAGAGAAGAAGCCCAAGGCCAAGGATGTGAAGAACAAGGGGGCTGCCGTGCTCGCGGCAGAACCAGACACCAAGCGGGGCAGAGATTAGCCCGAACCTTCCAAGGGCAGCCGGTACTATGTGTACCACGACCTCCACACCCACAACACCAATGAATGTCAAGAGCTCCGAGCCGTGCGAGAAGGAAGGATCGGCCGTCGCCCTGAACGCGGTGACCGGGGTTACGGTCGAGGAGGAGGAAGGAACGCAGGACGCTGGGAAGACCGTGGCCCGCACCAAGGGTGGCGCGATCAACCTGATGAGGATCGCTGGCAAGACCCGCCTCGCGAGGGAGACTGGAGGGGTCGGCCTCATGAGGATCGCCCACAAGGCAACGCAGGCCTCCCTCCGCTGCCGCCGCAACCAAGGAGAAACGAGGACCGCCACCAGGACGAGGAGGCTGGGGGCTTCCGGGAGCCGCGCGCAATCGCCTGCATCCTGGGCGGGGCTCAAGCCCCAGCCTCTCAACGCATCTTCAAGCAGTTCGCCCGCGAAGTGAATGCAGTCCTCCCCAAGCTCGAAGCCACGCGCCCTCTCAGGTGGTCGGCGTGCGCCATCACGTTCAGCTCAGCAGATCAGCTCAAGTGTGCGGCTACAGCCGGAGTCCTCCCGATGCTTTGTTCCCCAATCATCAGCAACGTGGTGGTCACCAGGACCCTCATCAATGGTGGGGCAGGGCTCAACGTCCTGTCCGTGGAAACATTCAACAATCTCCAAGTGCCCTACAGCCAGCTTCAGCCAACCAAGCCTTTCTCCGGAGTCACTGACGGCTCCACGGTCCCGATTGGGCAGGTCCGCCTCCCTGTCCCCTTCGGGGCACGCGACAACTACCGCACCGAGCTCATCGACTTCGACATCGCTCACATTCGCCTGCCGTACAACACCATCCTTGGGTACCCAGCGCTGGCCAAGTTCATGGCCATAACTCACCACGGCTACAACTTCCTCAAGATGCTAGGAAGTGGCGGAGTCATCACGGTGCCCTGTGAAGAGAAGGATGCGGTGTGTTCCCTAGAACGAGCCTTTCAGGCCGCATCACTGGAAGACCCGGATCGCGGAAGCAGGAGGCTTCCCAAGACCGCCCCCAAGAAGAAGAAGACATCGTCCGGCCCGACTCCTCAGGAGGCAGGCCCCTCAGGGCCCGTGCCTGCCCAGGGGGAACCTCCTTCCATCGCATAGGAAAGCGCGCCCGGTGCCCTCCTCAGGCAGGGCTCGGGGGCTCTCCCCTGGAGGGCCACCGACCTGGCTAGGGTCACGAGGGAGGCGCTTGGGCGCCACATGGAGGCGTGTTTCGAAGCACGTTTCCCTCAAGAAGGAGTAAGGCAAGGAGAGCCAGACCCTCAGGAGTTCGTCAGCAAGGCCATTCAGGAGCTACAGGAGTCAAGAGTCATGAAAGGCGGCCGCCGTCTACCAGTAGTGGCTCCCCATCCAGGCGAGGATGGCGGGCTGCGCGTCTGCATCGACATACCAGGGCTCAACCGAGTCGCCTCCCTGGAGCGCCTCTAGCCCTCACGCACGGGGCGCTGCGGAGGTCCACCCCATAACTACGTTTGCATACCTTACGGCTTGCCGAACGCGGCTGCCATGTACCAGCGCCTCATGAGGGGCATCATGGAGGCACAAGAGGCCAAGTGATCCGCAGCCCTGGCGGAGATGGAGATGGTCCGCGGGGAGCCGCCAGCACCTCCGGAGCCTCCCGAGGCCCCCGGGCCTGGGGGCTCGTGAGGATCGGCTTCCGCAGCCCACCGAGTCTGCTACACCAACACCCCTTCGTCCTCAACGTCGTCAGGTGACATCTTTCAAGTTTCACTTCCACCTGGGAGCGCCCCCTCAGGGCTGCATTATTCCCAGGCCGCGTGGGTCCGTCCCTGCGGCATGTATCCCTTTTATTTCATGTTGTTAGCTTACCTTATTGGGGGCGCCCCTCGGGCTGCATGATCCCCAAGTCGCTCGGGCCAGACCCAGCGGCATGTGTCCCATTTGCGCTTATTCCCGGTTATGTGTTATACCCACCATGCTTGATTATTTGATGCCGGTCCACGGCACCTCTTCTTATCCATGCCGACCACTTGCACATTAAAGGGGGGGTACCTGAGCATCGCGACTCAGGGCTCTTACTCGCTCTCCAGCCCTCACCCTTTGGCCTTGTCCACGGCATTGCGACCTGGCATACCAGCGACGGCTGAGACCAGCTCGAGGGCCGGGACCCGAGGACGTAGAGTGCCGACATCTAACCGAATTTGCAGGGACACATCACAAGATAAGGCCCAGTGCCAGGTGCAACCCGCCTAGAGGTAGGGCCCCGTGAGTCCCGCGCTGGCTCACGGGTGCCCAGATACACCTTGCCAGGCCCTACCGTGCCAGCCACGTGTCAGGGCGGGGCTGTACACGCCCCGGGGGCTCCTCCCGGAGGGGGGCCCCCTCCCACGTACCAGTGGAAGCACAATGCTCTGCGCTGGCTGACGACACTGCCGAGGAGCGGCTATGACCGTACACATACAGAAGCGCTATGCTCTGCGCTGGTGATAAACAACTGAGGGTGGCCCCTGGGCCGCATCAACCTCAGGGAGCCCAGAGCTCAGTGTCTAGCCTCATTGCAACACCTGCCCTCGGGAGTGCCGCGCGAGGGGGCTGGGCACAGGGGTTGCGCCTGGGTCACGCCCAGACGCACGCCGCCCAGCCGGGCCCCCCCCCGGGGCCTGGTTCGTCGCGTGTCTCTCCCCGAGCGGAGCCAAGGTACGAAGGCCGTCTGAGCATCAAGGGGGACACCTGAGCATCGCGACTCAGGAGCCTAACTGGTCGCGTAGCCCCTCACTCGTTGGCCCCGTCCTAGTTTCCGGTCGGGACTAACGCTGGGTGAGGTATGCGTGCGGTCGGGCTCTGCAGACGTAGAACGGTAGATCCACCCACTTCACACCTTCCTCCTTGCTATTCATGCGCCAAGGGGGACTCCTGAGCATCGCGACTCGGGAGCCTAACTTGTCACGTAGCCCCTCACTCCTTGGCCCCGTCCTGGTTTCCGGTCGGGACTAACGCTGGGTGAGGTATGCGCGGGGCCGGGATCTGCCGGCGTAGAACATAAGCAAGTAGGAAGGAAAAGCGCAAATTTTGAGGAATTCAAAAGCAAATATTACAGTCCACACTGTTATATCATTGCCAAACGCAAGTTTAAACGCCTCCCCAAGGCATGATACATGTGCAGGAATTAAAGGCAGGACAGGAGCCACGACGGAGTCACTTGTCGGCGGAGGAGCAGCGCGGAATTGGTTCGCCTTACGGAGCAGTGGGGTCGGCAGCGCCTTGCTCCGGCTTGGTGCTGAAGGCCCGGAACTTCCCCAGCAAAGCCTCCGCGCGACCCTTCACGGCCTCGGCAGCGGCAGCGGCACGCTCGCCGCTTACTGGCTCCAGCAGGCTGTCGAGGTCGACGCCGGGATCACGAAGGTAGATGTGGGTGAGAACCCGCGTCAGTGCTTGAGAAGATAGGACACGCGCCTCGGCCTCAGCCGTGGGGCCAAGGCCAAGGGCGGCATCTTTGAGAGCACGAACCAGGAAGGGAAGCAGCTTGGCGGGGCCGTCCCCGGCGCCAGCCAGCGGGCTCTCCGGGCCGCTGTCGTAAAGCGTCCTCAGCGAGGAGCGAGCCTTCGCCTCCATCTCCGTGAAGGCCACACGGTCCTCAGCAAGAACCAGGGCCTTGTCGTCCAGCTCGGCCTTCCTCGCCCTCAACTCCTGCTCCAGCGCGCCTAGGCGGTCGTGGCGCTTCCTGAGCTTGGCCTCCCTCTCCTTGACGGCCGCCTCGCGATCCTTCACGCCTTCTTCCTGCTCTTGGCGAAGGCGGGCCTCTTTCGCGAGCTGGTCCCGCAGGCCTTGCAGCTCGTCCTCCAGCGCCTTTCCGTACTTATAGCCGGCGAAGGCCAACCGCCGACCTCCACGATCGCAGGTAATCATGACCCGCTTTGCATGCAGGGACTTGTCCAATCCGTGCAGTTGCCGAGGCGCCATGGGGAAGTGGAGGCGCCCACGTCCAATCAACCGCCACGCGGCGCCCAAGACCGCAGGCTGTTAGGGCCCGCGGCGCTTCGCCCTTGCCCTTCCGCCTCCCTGCACAGCCAAGTCCGGGCGCGCCTTGGGCCCGGGGGCTACTGTCAGAGTTCTGGGAACGAGGGTCCCCAGACTTGCCTGCTTGCAGCCTGCGGCGTGGCTCAAAGGGGGGCCCAACACGGCCCATCTTCATCAACACAGACCCAAGACCCTCGCGAGGGGCCAAGCCTCACGGGGCGGACGACACGGAGCTTCCTCAGGCACGGCCTCACCAGGCTGGCTCGCGAGGGGGCGGAGAGATCAAGGAGGGGTACCTCACGAGGTGCCCGTGATGCAAGCCATGACGACCAAGGGCGCCAGGCGGGTGCCAGCCCGCGCAGTGTCCTCCTTTCCTCTTTGGTGCAAAGGGGGCAAGCGCAGCCGTGGAGTACCGAGGCATCAGGCAAAGGTTGCCATTTCGGTGCAACAATACCAAGATCAGGAAGACTGCAAGACGGAGGTCATCGTGGAGCCCAGGACGACGTCACCACCAAAGCTTTGTGCAGGCGAAGACTACTTTTGTCAGGGTAGCTAGTACTAGCTGTCCCCCTTCAAATTAGCCCGCCATTGTTGGCTCCCTTCCCGCTCGATATTTGGGAAGAGGACCAGGGCCTCTATAAATAGGACCAGCCACCCACAGAGCAAAGGGGGTTCGAAAGAGGAGGTTCTTTAGAGAGGGGGTTTGATCAGAGAGAGAGAGAGAGAAGGGTGGCTGAACTCCTCCCAGCAGTTCATCACCCCAGCCAAGAACAGACCCTCGCGAGGCTGTTCTTCCTTGTATCATTCATCATCATCAGCCCAAGAGGCAATCCACCACGCCACACACTAGAGTAGGGTATTACACCACAACGGTGGCCCGAACCAGTATAAACCTTGTGTCCCTTGTGTTGTTCTTTCCATAGCTTAGATCTTAGTGAGGCGGAGGGGTGCAGGTAGGTAGGAAGCGAAATCTCCGCACGCACCCCAGTGTTCGAACCTCAAGGGTCTGCCAGAACCCGAAATCCGACAGCAGCATCTTCACTAGGAAGGCCAGCAAATTGATCTTTCATGACAAGATTCAGCAAAGTAGTATTAATTTCACAAGATTCAGCATCGGTAAGAGGAGCAATTGGAGTTCTAATAAAATCATTATTGTTGGTATTGGAAAAATCACATCATTTAGTATTATCTTGAGCCATCGTGCCAAACAATCAATCTAACAAACAATCACACAAGAGGCAAGCGAGAAGAGACGAACGGAAAAAGGGCAAACAGAAAAGAGGCGAATAAAATGGCAAGGGTGAAGTGGGGGAGAGGAAACGAGAGGCAAATGGCAAATAATGTAATGCGAGGGATAAGAGTTTGTGATGGGTACTTGGTATGTCTTGACTTGGCATAGATCTCCCTGGCAACGGTGCCAGAAATCCTTCTTGCTACCTCTTGAGCATGCGTTGGTTTTCCCTTGAAGAGAAAAGGGTGATGCACCAAAGTAGCGTAAGTATTTCCCTCAGTTTTTGAGAACCAAGGTATCAATCCAGTAGGAGACTACACACAAGTCACCTAGTACCTGCACAAACAAACAAGAACCTCGCAAGCAACGCGATAAAGGGGTTGTCAATCCCTTCACGGTCACTTACGAAAGTGAGATCTGATAGAGATAATAAGATAAATATTTTTGGTATTTTTGTTGTATAGAAAAGTAAAGATTGCAAAATAAATAGTAAACTAGAATTGTATATCGGAAACTTATATGATGTAAAGTAGACCCGGGGGCCATAGGTTTCACTAGTGACTTCTCTCAAGATAGCAAATTCTACGGTGGGTGAACAAATTACTGTCGAGCAATTGATAGAAAAGCGAATACTTACAATAATATCTAGGCATGATCATGTCTATAGGCATCACGTCCGCGACAAGTAGACCGAAATGATTCTGCATCTACTACTATTACTCCACACATCAACCGCTATCCAGCATGCATCTACAGTATTAAGTTCAAAAGAACAGAGTAACGCATTAGGCAAGATGACATGATGTAGAGGGATAAACTCAAGCAATATGATATAAACTCCATCTTTCTATCCTCGATGGCAACAATACAATACGTGTCTTGCTGCCCCTACTGTCACTGGGAAAGGACACCGCAAGATTGAACCCAAAGCTAAGCACTTCTCCCATTGCAAGAAAGATCAATCTAGTAGGCCAAACCAAACTGATAATTCTAAGAGACTTGCAAAGATATCAAATCATGCATATAAGAATTTAGAGAAGAATCAAATATTGTTCATAGATAATCTTAACCATAAACCCACAATTCATCGGATCTCAGCAAACACACCGCAAAAAGAATTACATCGAATAGATCTCCAAGAACATCGAGGAGAACTTTGTATTGAGATCCAAAGAGAGAGAAGAAGCCATCTAGCTAATAACTATGGACCCAAAGGTCTGTGGTAAACTACTCACACATCATCGGAGAGGATATGATGTTGATGTAGAAGCCCTCCGTGATCGAATCCCCCTCCGGTAGATCGCCGGAAAAGGTCCCCAAATGGGATCTCATGGGTACAAAAGGTTGCGGTGGTGGAAAAGTGGTTTTGTGGCTCCCCTGGATGTTTTCAGGGTATAAGAGTATATATAGGAGAAAGAAGTAGGTCGGTGGAGCTACGAGGGGCCCACGAGGCTGGGGGTGCGCATGGCCCCCCTAGGCGCGCCGCCCTACCTCATGGCTTACTCGCTGCTTCCTTGATGTCCACTCCAAGTCTCCTGGATTTCGTTTGTTCCAAAAAAGATCCTCACGAAGGTTTTATTCCGTTTGGATTCCGTTTGATATTCCTTTTCCGTGAAACACTGAAATAGGCAGAAAAAACAGCATTGCACTGGGCTTTCGGTTAATAGGTTAGTCCCAAAAATAATATAAAAGTGTATAATAAAGCCATAAACATACAAAACAAATAATATAATAGCATGGAACAATCAAAAATTATAGATACGTTGGAGACGTATCAGAGCTCTGTAGCATTTCTAATATTATATGTGGATGCCATATTGTTGATTGGAAATAATATAGAATTTCTGGATAGCATAAAAGGATACTTGAATAAGAATTTTTTCAATGAAAGACCTCGGTGAAGCTACTTATATATTGGACATGAAGATCTATAGAGATAGATCAAGACGCTTAATTGGACTTTCACAAAGCACATACCTTGATAAAGTTTTGAAAAAGTTCAAAATGGATCAGTCAAGGAAAGGGTTCTTGCCTGTGTTACAAGGTGTGAAGTTGAGTCAGACTCAATGCCCGACCACTTCAGAAGATAGAGAGAAAATGCAAGTCAGTCCCTATGCCTCAGCCATAGGTTCTATCATGTATGCAATGTTGTGTATCAGACATGATGTGTGCCTTGCTATAAGTTTAGCAGGGAGGTACCAAAGTAATCCAGGAGTGGATCACTGGGCAGCGGTCAAGAACATCCTGAAATACCTGAAAAGGACTAAGGATATATTTCTCGTTTATGGAGGTGACTGTCGTAAATGGTTACATCGATGCAAGATTTGACATTGATCCGGATGACTCTTAAGTCACAAACCAGATTCATCTTTATATTAAATGGTGGAGCTGTCAGTTGGTGCAGTTCCAAGCAGAGCGTCATGGCAAGATTTACATGTGAAGTGGAGTACATAGATGCTTCGGAAGCAGCAAATGAATGAGTCTGGATGAAGGAGTTCATATACGATCTAGGTGTAATACCTAGTGCATCGGGTCTAATGAAAATCTTTTGTGACAATACTAGAGCAATTGCCTTAGCGAAGGAATTCAGATTTCACAAGAGAACCAAACACATCAAGAGATGCTTTAATTCCATACGCAATCAAGTCAAGGAGGGAGACATAGAGATTTGCAAGATACACATGGATCTGAATGTTGCAGACCCGTTGACTAAGCCTCTCTCACGAGAAAAACATGATACGAACCAAGACTCCATGGGTGTTAGAATAGTTACTATGTAATCTAGATTATTGACAATAGTGCAACTAGGAGACTGAAGGAAATATGCCCTAGAGGCAATAATAGAGTTGTTATTTATATTTCTTTATATCATGATAAATGTTTATTGTTCATGCTAGAATTATATTAACCGGAAACTTAGTACATATGTGAATACATAGACAAACAGTGTCCCTAGTATGCCTCTACTTCACTAGCTCGTTAATCAAAGATGGTTAAGTTTCCTAACCATAGACATGTGTTGTCATTTGATGAACGGATCACATCATTAGAGATAAGTTTTCTTTGGCTATGGTATTTTGATAAGACATAATTGCTTGATTAGCATACTTAGAGTATTACTATTTTTATGTCAACAATAAACTTTTATCTTGAATCTTTCGGATCTAAACATTCATGCCACAATAGAAAATACATTGAAGAACATGCTAGAAAGCACTCCACATCAAAAATTCTGTTTTTATCATTTACCTACTCGAGGACGAGCAGGAATTAAGCTTGGGGATGCTGATACGTCTCCAACGTATCTATAATTTTTGATTGTTCCATGCTATTATATTATCTATTTTGGATGTTAATGGGCTTTATTATACATTTTTATATTATTTTTGGGACTAACCTATTAACCCAAGGCCCAGTGCAAATTGCTTTTTTGCCTATTTCAGTGTTTCGTAGAAAAGGAATATCAAACGGAGTCCAAATGGAATGAAACCCTCGGGAGCGTGATTTTTGGAACAAACGTGATCCAGAGGACTTGGAGTGGACGTCAAGAAACGGACAAGGTGCTCATGAGGCCGGGGGCGCGCCTACCCGCCTAGGCGCGCCCTCCCCCCTCGTGGGCCCCTCATGGCTCAACAGACCTACTTCTTCCTCCTATATATGTTCACATACCCCGAAAACATCCAGGAGCACCACGAAACCCTATTTCCACCGCCGCAACCTTTTGTACCCAAGAGATCCCATCTTGGGGCCTTTTCCAAAGCTCCGTCGGAGGGGGCATTGATCGCGGAGGGCCTCTACATCAACTCCATGGCCCCTCCAATGATGTGTGAGTAGTTTACTTCATACCTTTGGGTCCATAGTTATTAGCTAGATGGCTTCATCTCTCTCTTTGGATCTCACTGCAAAGTTCTCCTTGATCTTCTTGGAGATCTATTCGATGTAACTCTTTTTGCGGTGTGTTTGTCGAGATCCGATGAATTGTGGGTTTATAATCAAGTCTATCTATGAACAATATTTGATTCTTCTCTGAAATCTTTTATGCATGAGTGGTTATCTTTGCAAGTCTCTTCGAATTATCAGTTTGGTTTGGCCTACTAGATTGATCATTCTTGCAATGGGAGAAGTGCTTAGCTTTGGGTTCAATCTTGCGGTGCTCGATCCCAGTGACAGAAAGGGAAACGGCACGTATTATATTGTTGCCATCGAGGATAAAAAGATGGGGTTTATATCATATTGCTTTAGTTTATCCCTCTACATCATGTAATCTTACCTAAGGCGTTACTCTGTTCTTATGAACTTAATACTCTAGATGCATGCTGGATAGCGGTCGATGTGTGGAGTAATAGTAGTAGATGCAGGCAGGAGTCGGTCTACTTGTCATGGGCGTGATGCCTATATACATGATCATGCCTAGATATTCTCATAAGTATTCGCTTTTCTATCGATTGCTTGACAGTAATTCGTTCACCCACCATAAAACTTATGCTATCTTGAGAGAAGCCACTAGAAAAACCTATGGCCCCGGGTCTATTTTCCATCATATAAGTTTCCAATCTATTTTACTTTGCAATCTGTACTTTCAATCTATATCATAAAAATACCAAAAATATTTATCTTATCATTATTATCTCTATCAGATCTCACTCTCGTAAGTGACCGTGAAGGGATTGACAACCCCTTTATTGCATTGGTTGCGAGGTTCTTATTTGTTTGTGTAGGTATGAGGGACTTGCGTGTGGCCTCCTACTGGATTGATACATTGGTTCTCAAAAACTGAGGGAAATACTTACGCTACTTTGCTGCATCACCCTTTCCTCTGCAAGGGAAAACCAACGCAGTGCTCAAGAGGTAGCAAGGAACACCTTGTGTGCTATCAAACGTCATAACATAACTGGGTGATTATAAAGATGCTCTAAAGGTGTCTCCGAAGGTGTTTGTTGATTTGGCATAGATCGAGATTAGGATTTGTCACTCCGAGTATCGGAGAGGTATCTCTGGGCCCTCTCGGTAATGCACATCACTATAAGCCTTGCAATAAATGTGACTAATGAGTTAGTTACGGGATGACGCATTACAGAACGAGTAAAGAGACTTGCCGGTAACGAGATTAAACTAGGTATGATGATACCAACGATCGAATCTCGGGCAAGTAACATACCTATGACAAAGGGAATGACGTATGTTGTCATTGCAGTTTGGCCGATAAAGATCTTCGTAGAATATGTAGGAGCCAATATGAGCATCCAGGTTGCGCTATTGGTTATTGACCGGAGATGTGTCTCGATCATGTCTACATAGTTCTCGAACTCGTAGGGTCTGCTCGCTTAATCCTCGATGATGATTTGTATTATGAGTTATCTGTTTTGGTGACCAAAGTTTGTTCGAAGTCCCAGATGAGATCACAGACATGGTGAGGAGTCTCGAAATGGTCGAGAGGTAAAGATTCATATATTGGAAGGTAGTATTCGTACATCAGAATGGTTCCGAGTGATTCGGGTATTTTTCCGGAGTACCGAGGGGTTACCGGAACCCCCCAAGGAAGTATTGGGCCAACATGGGCCTAAGGGAGAGAGAGAGGGAAGCCCGTGGGGGGTGGTCGCGCGCCCCCCTCCTTGGGAGTCCGAATAGGATAAGGAGGGGGGTGACGCCCCCCTTCCCTTCCCCTCTCCCTCTCCTTCCTATTCCCTCCGGTGGAAGAAAGGAAATGGGGGCGAATCCTAATGGGACTAGGGGTCCAAGTAGGACTCCCTCCATGGCGCGTTGCTCCTGGCCACCGGACTCTCTCCCCCCTCCTTTATATACGTGGCCGGGGGGGCACCCCAAAGGCACAACAATAGTTCTCTTAGCCATGTGCGGTGCCCCCTCCACAGTTTACTCCCTCGGTCATAGCGTCGTAGTGCATAGGCGAAGCCCTGCGCGGATCACATCACCATCACCGTCACCACACCGTCGTGCTGTCGGAACTTTCCCTCGACCCTCTACTAGATCAAGAGCTCGAGGGACGTCATCGAGTTGAACGTGTGCTGAACACGGAGGTGTCATACGTTCAATACTTGGATCGGTTGGATCATGAAGTCGTTCGACTACATCAACCGCGTTAACTTAACGCTTCCGCTTTCGGTCTACGAGGGTACGTGGACACACTCTCCCCGTCTCATTGCTATGCATCTCCTAGATAGATCTTGCGTGATCATAGGAAAATTTTGAAAATGCATGCTACGTTCCCCAACGCCTAGGTCCCTCCGGTGTGTATATAAACCGGAGGGTTTAGTCCATAGAGGCTATCAGAATTCTCATAGGCTAGACAGCTAGGGTTTAGCCATTACGATCTCGAGGTAGATCAACTCTCGTAACCCCTATACTCATCAAATACAATCAAGCAGGATGTAGGGTTTTACCTCCATTAAGAGGGCCCAAACCTAGGTAAATATCGTGTCCCACTTGTCCCTTGTTACCCTTGATCCTTAGACACATAGTTCGGGACCCCCCTACCCAAGATCGGCCGGTTTTTACACCGACAGCAGCAAGCACAAAAACCCCGAGGGCGTCTTGGACTTTGTTGCTAACACCAATAGTGGTTTCAAGGGCCAAAGGCGGAAAAATCCTAGGAGGCCGTTCAGTGCCAATAAAGCCTGCAATTTTGAGGAAGCCCTCAAAGGGCCTTGTCCCAAACATAGTACTCCGGATAAGCCGGCGAGCCACTCTTGGGAGAACTGCTATATCATGTAGAAATTTAAAAACCAAGCTTAACAAAATCACCAAGGTGGCGGCGGCGGAAACCCAGGACAACCCAACACTAGCGGTTCAGGGTCCGGCTTCCCTGGGGCTGGCTCATCTAGTGGATATAACAATCATGGCGGGTCTGGAGCTAGATATCAAGGGTCTGGAAATCATGGAGGTGGCAATCAGCATTCTGGCCAAGGCACTCAACATTGATACGTCTCCAACGTATCTATAATTTTTTATTGTTCCATGCTATTATATTATCAGTTTTGGATGTTTAATGGGCTTTAATATAACTTTTTATATTATTTTTGGGACTAACCTACTAACCAAAGGCCTAGTGCAAATTGTTTTTTTTTGCCTATTTCAGTGTTTCGGAGAAAAGGAATATCAAACGGAATCCAAACGGAATGAAACCTTCGGGAGAGTTATTTTTGGAACAAATGTGATCCAGGAGACTTGGAGTGGACATCAAGAAAGAAGCAAGGAGGCCACGAGGCAGGAGGGTGCGCCTAGGGGGGTAGGCGCACCCGCACCCTCGTGGGCCCCTCGCAGCTCCACCGACGTACTTCTTCCTCCTATATATACCCATACACCCCGAAAACAGCCAGGAGCACCATGAAACCCTATTTCCACCGCCGCAACCTTCTGTACCCGTGAGATCCCATCTTGGGGCCTTTTTCGGCGCTCCGCCGGAGGGGGAATCAATCACGGAGGGCTTCTACATCAACACCATAGCCTCTCCGATGATGTGTGAGTAGTTTACCACAGACCTTCGGGTCCATAGTTATTAGCTAGATGGCTTCTTCTCTCTCTTTGGATCTCAGGACAAAGTTCTCCTCGATTCTCTTGGAGATATATTCGATGTAATTCTTTTTGCGGTGTGTTTGTCGAGATCCGATGAATTGTGGGTTTATGATCAAGATTATCTATGAACAATATTTGATTCTTCTCTTAAATATTTTATGCATGATTTAAATATCTTTGCAAGTCTCTTCGAATTATCAGTTTGGTTTGGCCTACTAGATTGATCATTCTTGCAATGGCAGAAGTGCTTAGCTTTGGGTTCAATCTTGCGGTGTCCTTTCCCAGTGATAGCAGGGGCAGCAAGGCATGTACTGTATTGTTGCCATCGAGGATAAAAAGATGGGGTTTATATCATATTGCTTGAGTTTATCCCTCTACATCATGTCATTTTGCCTAATGTGTTACTCTGTTCTTATGAACTTAATACTCTAGATGCATGCTGGATAGCGGTCGATGTGTGGAGTAATAGTTGTAGATGCAGAATCGTTTCGGTCTACTTGTCGCGGATGTGATGCCTATATACATGAGCATGCCTAGATATTCTTATAAGTATTCGCTTTTCTATCAATTGCTCGACAGTAATTTGTTCACCCACCGTAGAATTTGCTATCTTGAGAGAAGCCACTAGTGAAACCTATGGCCCCGGGTCTACCTTCTATCATATTATTTTCATATCAACTTGCTCTTTCTATTACCGTTTATTTTGCAATCTTTATTTTCCAACCTGTACCATAAAAATACCAAAAATATTTATCTTATTATATCTATCAGATCTCACTTTCGTAAGTGACCGTGAAGGGATTGACAACCCCTTTATCGCGTTGGTTGTGAGGTTCTTGTTTGTTTGTGCAGGTACTAGGTGACTTGCGTGTTACCTCCTACTGGATTGATACCTTGGTTCTCAAAAACTGAGGGAAATACTTACGCTACTGTGCTGCATCACCCTTTCCTCTTCAAGGGAAAACCAACGCATGCTCAAGAGGTAGCAAGAAGGATTTCTGGCACCGTTGCCGGGTAGGTTGCGTCAAGTCAAGACATACCAAGTACTCATCACAAACTCTTATCCCTCACATTACATTATTTTCCATTTGCCTCTCATTTTCCTCTCCCCCACTTCACCTTTGCCGTTTTATTCGCCCTCTTTTTCGCTCGCCTCTTTTTAGTTCGCCTCTTTTTGCTTTCCTCTTGCTTTCTTGTGTGTTGGATTGTTTGTCACGATGGCTCAAGATAATACTAAATTATGTGACTTTTCCAATACCAACAATAATGATTTTATTAGCACTCCGATCGCTCCTCTTACCGATGCTGAATCTTGTGAAATTAATACTGCTTTGATGAATCTTGTCATGAAAGATCCGTTTTCTGGCCTTCCTAGTAAAGATGCCGCTACCCATCTAAACAGCTTTGTTGATTTGTGTGATATGCAAAGTAAGAAAGATGTGGATAATGATATTGTTAAACTGAAGCTATTTCGGTTTTCGCTTAGAGATCGTGCTAAAACTTGGTTTTCCTCTTTGCCTAAAAATAGTATTGATTCATGGAATAAGTGCAAAGATGTTTTTATCTCTAAGTATTTTCCTCCCGCTAAGATCATCTCTCTTAGAAACGATATTATGAATTTTAAGCAACTTGATCATGAGCATGTTGCACAAGCTTGGGAGAGGATGAAATTAATGATATGTAATTGCCCTATACATGGTTTGAATTTGTGGATGATCATACAAAAATTTTATGCTGGATTGAATTTTGCTTCTAGAAATCTTTTAGATTCGGCCGCGGGAGGCATTTTTATGGAAATCACTTTACGAGATGCTACTAAACTCCTAGATAATATTATGGTTAATTATTCTCAATGGCACACCGAAAGTTCTACTAGTAAAAAGGTTCATGCTATGGAAGAAATTAATGTTTTGAGTGGAAAGATGGATAAACTTATGAAATTGTTTGCTAATAAGAGTGTTTATTCTGATCCTAATGATATGCCTTTGTCTACTTTGATTGAGAATAATAATGTATCTATGGATGTGAATTTTTTGGTAGGAACAATTTTGGTAACAACGCGTATAGAGGAAACTTTAATCCTAGGCCGTTCCCTAGTAATTCCTCTAATAATTATGGCATTCCTACAACAACTCTTATGGAAATTTTAATAAGATGCCCTCTGATTTTGAGACTAGTGTTAAAGAATTTATGATTTCGCAAAAGAATTTTAATGCTTTTCTTGAAGAAAATTGCCTAAGATTGATGAGTTGGCTAGGAACGTGGATAGAATTTCTCTTGGTGTTGATTCTTTGAAACTTAGATCTATTCCACCTAAGCATGATGTCAATGAATCTTGATAATGATGGGACTGGAGATGAGTCAACTTTAGTTAAAAGGCGTCCCAATGATTCAGAGTTTTTAGATCTTGATGCAAAAATTGGTAAAAGTGGAATTGAAGAGGTCAAAACTTTACATATCAATGAACCCACTATTTTGGATTTCAAGGAATTTAATTATGATAATTTCTCTTTGATAGATTGTATTTCCTTGTTGCAATACGTGTTAAATTCTCCTCATGCTTATAGTCAAAATAAAGCTTTTAGCAAACATATCGTTGATGCTTTAATGCAATCTTATGAAGAAAAGCTTGAATTAGATGTTTCTATTCCTAGAAAACTCTATGATGAGTGGGAACCTACTATTAAAATTAAAATTAAATATCATGAATGCTTTGCTTTATGTGATTTGGGTGCTAGTGTTTCCACGATTCCAAAAACTTTATGTGATGCGTTAGGTTTCCGTGAATTTGATAATTGTTCTATAAATTTGCATCTTGCGGATTCCCTATTAAGAAACCCATGGGAAGGGTTAATGATGTTCTTATTGTTGCAAATAGGAATTATGTGCCCGTAGATTTCATTATTCTTGATATAGATTGCAATCCTACATGTCCTATTATTCTTGGTAGACCTTTCCTTAGAACGATTGGTGCAATTATTGGTATGAAAGAAGGAAATATTAGATTCCAATTTCCATTAAGGAAAGGCATGGAACACTTTCCTAGGAATAAAATTAAATTACCTTATGAATCTATTATGAGAGCCACTTATGGATTGCATACCAAAGATGATAACACCTAGATCTATTATGATAGCGCTTGTTGGGAGGCCAATTTTATTTTTGTTTCTTGTTTTTTGTTCCTGTTTAGTAATAAATAATTCATCTATCTTCTGTTTAGATGTGGTTTTATGCTTTTAATTAGTGTTTGTGCCAAGTAGAACATTTGGGAAGACTTGGGGGAAGTCTTTGCGATCTTGCTGTAAAAAACAGAAACTTTAGCGCTCACGAGATTTGCTGCAATTTTTTACTGGAGAGTGAGATTAGGATGATTCTTTTTGCAGATGATTAATAGACAAATTCCTCACGAAAACCAATTTATTTAAGAACTTTGGCATTACAGAAGTATTCGAAACCTACAGATTACTACAGACTGTTCTGTTTTTGACAGATTCTGTTTTTCGTGTGTTGTTTGCTTATTTTGATGAATCTATGGCTAGTATCTCGGGGGGGGGGGATGAACCATAGATAAGTTAGAATACAGTAGGTTTAACACCAATATAAATAAAGAATGAGTTCATTACAGTACCTTAAAGTGGTGATTTGTTTTCTTATACTAACGGAACTCATGAGATTTTCTGTTGAGTTTTGTGTTGTGCAGTTTTCAAGTTTTGGGTAAAGATTTGATGTATTTTGGAATAAGGAGTGGCAAGAGCCTAAGCTTGGGGATGCCCAAGGCACCCCAAGGTAAAATTCAAGGACAACCAAAAGCCTAATCTTGGGGATGCCCCGGAAGGCACCCCCTCTTTCGTCTTCGTCTATCGGTAACTTTACTTGAGACTATATTTTTATTCACCACATGATATGTGCTTTGCTTGGAGCATCTTGTATGATTTGATTCTTTGCTTTTTTAGTTTACCACAATCATCCTTGCTGTACACACCTTTTGGGAGAGACACACATGAATCGGATTTTATTAGAATACTCTATGTGCTTCACTTATATCTTTTGAGCTAGATAATTTTGCTCTAGTGCTTCACTTATATCTTTTTAGAGCATGGTGGTGGTTTTATTTTATAGAAATTATTGATCTCTCATGCTTCACGTATATTATTTTGGGAGTCTTTTATAATAGCATGGTAATTTTCTTTGGCTATAAAATTAGTCCTAATATGTTAGGCATCCACTAGCACATATGCTCGTGCATTGCAACGGGAGGAAAAATAGTGTGCACTTAATGTACTGAGAATTATATATGCAAGAAAAACCCTGTGTGCATGTCAAGAAGGAACATTTTGGTTCTGGGTTTCGCCGCGTGTGAAGTAATCAATCTGTTATTTTTCATTCATTGATTGAGTGGATTTAAGAGTTTTATTAGGTCATCGCACGCCAGAGAACGTCCGTGAATTATTCAATCTATTTTTTCATTCATTTGAGGGGATTTCAAGGCATGAAGTTTAATAATATGGAAATGAGGCGGGTCTTCTCTTTTCCATGTACAAGCCACCGATGTGTACAGCCGGAGTTAATTGTAGTCCACTATTTTGTGTTCCTTGGTCGAGGGGATTTAAGGCTGAAGTTCCATAATATGGGAGGTCGCCGGGCCTTTTCTTTTTCATGCATCTAGCTCCCATAGTCGGGTATTCTCTTCTCTTTGCCTCGAGTAGGAATCCTTGAGAAATTTAGGGCCCTTTTGTAGTTAGTTCAGCTAGCAATTCATCCATCTAGCTCACGTACTGAATTTAATTCCCTTTTTTAGAAAGCTCACGTACGAATCCATCCATGCTTCATTCAGTTTAATTCATATATCCTTCATTCAGTTCACTACATATAGTTTCGCACACATATAAAAGTTGTTACAACTGTATGTAAATGAGCAATATGGGAATATTGAACATATTTTATTTTACTTATTTCCTAAGTAGCTGGGCTAGCTAAACTGCGTGGGGTGTGAAATTCTCAGACATCGAATTGACCTGTGTTTGTAAGGCGTGAGTAAAAATCCAGAAAGAAAGATGAGTTGAAGGATCGTACTCACGATCTCAAACACCTGACACAGTGCTGCCATTGACTCGAATAAACATGTCCTGCTAACTAATGGAAAACGTAAATATTTAAGAACATACCACAATGGCAGATTTGAAACATTCTATGATTACTTTTTTTACTTCTTAAAAAATCATTATTATTATGAATTGCCAAATATTCTTGGAAACATGAACAAATTTTGAAATCCTAAACAATTTTCAAAACTGCAATTTGTTTTTTTGGAAGTTTCATACATTTTCAAAAATACAGAAACAAAATTTGAAATGGGAACATTTTCTAAAATTCACAAACATTTTTCAAAAACACCAACCTTTTGTAAGAACACGAGCATTTTTTGAATTTTTGAACAATTTTCAAAAATGGGAACATGTTTACCTTTCAGAACAATCTTAGAAAATGTGTAATTTTTAACGTGAACATTATTTGAATTTGTGAGCATTCCTCTATAGCAAGAATATTTTTCAAATTTGGAGCATTTTTTAAAATGTAATTTTTTTAAGAATCTTGAACAATTTTGGAAAATGCGATTTTTTTTGAAAAAATGGGAACATTACTTTTCATTTAAAAATTTCAGTGTCCCTTTCCAGCTAGCTCACGTGCCAATGCATCCATCCTTTGTCTGGAATAATAGATCCATACTTCATACATCTTATTACTACATGTAGTTTCACGCACATTTATAAACTAATATGACCATATGTAAAGAGCAATACGGGGCTATTTAGAATATTTTTATGTTGAGTTCGTGAACAATTCACTACAATAAGATTTTTTTCGAATTTGGAACATTTTCTAAAATACAATGTTTTTTTAACAAATCTGAAACAATTTTGTAAAACATAAACATTTTTCCGTTTTCAACAAATTTCAGAATGACAATGTTTTTAATATCTGAACATTTTTAAAACGCGAATGAAATTTTGGAATTCTGAACATTCTTCAAAATTTTGAACTAAATTGAAATTCTAAACATTTCATAAATAATATTTGATAAAAAAGTAAAAATAAACAAAAATAAGAATAAAAATGAAAACAGAAAAAAGAAAGAGTAAAGAAGAAATAAAAAGAGAAAGGAACATAAAATGTTAAATATAAAATGAACACAAAAAATGAAAATGAGCCGGCCCAGTCTAGGGCTACCTGTGCGAACTTCCGACTATCTGTCGCCACGTGCGGCAAATAGGGGTTTCCCAGCTGCGTAGGCAGAGAAATAAGTGGGCTGGCTTTATTGGGCTTTAGCGCATGGCCCATGCACGAAATTCTGGATAAACCATATTTCTTTTTCTAGCACATGGATGCACAAAAAATTAGTACCACCTCGGATAGTAAAAAATCTATTCGCTGGTGAACGGATGAAAAATTTGGAGAAACGCACCTTGCTTTATTAGTAGGTATAGAAGATGGGTATAACAAAAACTATCATAAAAAGTGCATTGAATACTATGAGAAGTTTGATATTTGATGATTGTTTTGAGATATGAAGATGGTGATATTAGAGTCATGCTAGTTGAGTAGTTGTGAATTTTAGAAATACTTGTTCTAAAGTTTGTGATTCCCGTAGCATGCACGTATGGTGAACCGTTATGTGATGAAGTCAGAGAATGATTTATTTATTGATTGTCTTCCTTATGAGTGGCGGTCGGGGACGAGCGATTGTATTTTCCTACCAATCTATCCCCCTAGGAGCATGCACGTAGTACTTTGTTTCGATAACCAATAGATTTTTGCAATAAGTATGTGAGTTCTTATGACTAATGTTGAGTCCATGGATTATACGCACTCTCACCCTTCCACCATTGTTGGCCTCTCTAGTACCGTGCAACTTTCACCGGTACCATACACCCACCTTATACCTTCCTCAAAACAGCCACCATACCTACCTATTATGGCATTTCCCTAGCCATTCCGAGATATATTGCCATGCAATTTACCACTGTTCCGTTTATTATGACACGCTTCATCATTGTCATATTTCTTTGCATGATTATGTATTTGACATCGTATTTGTGGCAAAGTCATGTTCATAATTCTTTCATACATGTCACTCTTGATTCATTGCATATCCCGGTACACCACCGGAGGCATTCACATAGAGTCATATTTTGTTCTAGCATTGAGTTGTAATTTTTGAGTTGTAAGTAAATAAAAGTGTGATGATCATCATTATTAGAGCATTGTCCCAAGTGAGGAAAGGATGGTGGAGACTATGATTCCCCCACAAGTCGGGATGAGACTCCGGACTAAAAAAAGAGAAAGGCCATAAAAAGAGAAGGCCCAAAAAATGGGAGAAAAAGAGAGAAGGGACAATGCTACTATCCTTTTACCACACTTGTGCTTCAAAATAGCACCATGATCTTCATGATAGAGAGTCTTCTATGTTGTCACTTTCATATACTAGTGGGAATTTTACATTATAGAACTTGGCTTGTATATTCCAATGATGGGATTCCTAAAAATTCCCTAGGTCTTCGTGAGGAAGCAAGTTGGATGCACACCCACTTAGTTCTTTTGTTGAGCTTTCATACACTTATAGCTCTAGTGCATCTGCTACATGGCTATCCCTACTCACTCACATTGATATCTATTGATGGGCATCTACATAGCCTGTTGATATGCCTAGTTGATGTGAGACTATCTTCTCCTGTTGTCTTCTCCACAACCACCATTCTATTCCACCTATGGTGCTATATTCATGGCTCACGCTCATATATTGTGTGAAGATTGAAAAAGTTTGAGAACACCAAAAGTACGAAACAATTGCTTGGCTTGTCATCGGGGTTGTGCATGATTTAAATACTTTGTGTGCTGAAGATAGAGCATAGCTAGACTATATGATTTTGTAGGGATAACTTTCTTTGGCCATGTTATTTTGAGAAGACATGATTGCTTTGTTAGTGAAGTATTATTATTTTCATGTCAATATTAAACTTTTGTCTTGAATCTTTCGGATCTGAACATTCATGCCACAATAAAGAAATTTACATTGAGAATTATGCTAGGTAGCATTCCACATCAAAAATTCTGTTTTTATCATTTACCTACTCGAGGACGAGCAGGAATTAAGCTTGGGAATGCTTGATACGCCTCCAACGTATCTATAATTTTTGATTGTTCCACGCTATTATATTATATGTTTTCGATGTTTAATGGGCTTTAATATACCTTTTTATATTGTTTTTGGGACTAACCTACTAACCAAAGGCCCAATGCAAATTGTTGTTTTTTGCCTATTTCAGTGTTTCGTAGAAAAGGAATATCAAACGAAATCCAAACGGAATGAAACCTCCGGGAGAGTTATTTTTGGAACAAACGTGATGCAGGAGACTTGGAGTGGATGTCAAGAAAGAAGCGAGGAGGCCGCGAGGCAGGAGGGCGCGCCCAGGGGGTAGGCGCGCCCCCACCCTCATGGGCCCCTCGCAGCTCCACCAACGTACTTCTTCCTCCTATATATACCCATATACCCCAAAAACATCCTGGAGCACCACGAAACCCTATTTCCACCATCGCAACCTTCTGTACCCATGAGACCCCATCTTGGGGCCTTTTCCGGCGCTCTGCCGGAGGGGGAATCGATCACGGAGGGCTTCTACATCAACACCATAGCCTCTCTGATGATCTGTGAGTAGTTTACCGCAGACCTTCGGGTCCGTAGTTATTAGCTAGATGGCTTCTTCTCTCTCTTTGGATCTCAATACAAAGTTCTCCTCGATTCTCTTGGAGATATATTCCATGTAATTCTTTTTCCAGTGTGTTTGTCGAGATCCGATGAATTGTGGGTTTATGATCAAGATTATCTATGAACAATATTTGATTCTTCTCTGAAATCTTTTATGCATCATTTAAATATCTTTGCGGGTCTCTTCGAATTATCAGTTTGGTTTGGCCTACTAGATTGATCGTTCTTGCAATGGGAGAAGTGCTTATCTTTGGGTTCAATCTTGCGGTGTCCTTTCCCAGTGACAGCAGGGGCAGCAAGGCACATATTGTATTGTTCCCATCGAGGATAAAAAGATGGGGTTTATATCATATTGCTTGAGTTTATCCCGCTACATCATGTCATCTTTCCTAATGCGTTACTCTGTTCTTATGAACTTAATACTCTAGATGCATGCTGGATAGCGGTCGCTGTGTGGAGTAATAGTAGTAGATGTAGAATCGTTTCAGTCTACTTGTCGCGGACGTGATGCCTATATACATGATCATGCCTAGATATTCTCATAAGTATTCGCTTTTCTATCAATTGCTCGACAGTAATTTGTTCACCCATCGTAGAATTTGCTACCTTGAGAGAAGCCACTAGTGAAACCTATGGCCCCGGGTCTATCTTCCATCATATTATTTTCATATCAACTTGCTATTTCTATTACCGTTTATTTTGCAATCTTTATTTTCCAATCTATACCATAAAAATACCAAAAATATGTATCTTATTATCTCTATCAGATCTCACTTTCGTAAGTGACCGTGAAGGGATTGACAACCCCTTTATCGCGTTGGTTGCGAGGTTCTTGTTTGTTTGTGCGGGTACTAGGTGACTTGCGTGTTATCTCCTACTGGATTGATACCTTGGTTCTCAAAAGGTGAGGGAAATACTTGCGCTACTGTGTTGCATCATGATAACCCACAAGTATAGGGGATCGCAACAGCTTTCGAGGGTAGAGTATTCAACCCAAATTTATTGATTCGACACAAGGGGAGCCAAAGAATATTCTCAAGTATTAGCAGCTGAGTTGTCAATTCAACCACACCTAGAAACTTAGTATCTGCAGCAAAGTGTTTAGTAGCAAAGTAATATGATAGTGGTGGTAGCGGCAACAAAAGTAAGGACAGCAAAAGTAATGTTTTTGGTATTTTGTAGTGATTGTAACAGTAGCAATGGAAAAGTAAATAAGCGTAAACCAGAATATGGAAAACTCGTAGGCACCAGATCAGTGATGGATAATTATGCCAGCTGTGGTTCATCATGTAACATTCATAACATAGGGTGACACAGAACTAGCTCCAATTCATCAATGTAATGTAGGCATGTATTCCGTATATAGTCATACGTGCTTATGGAAAAGAACTTGCATGACATCTTTTGTCCTACCCTCCCGTGGCAGCGGGGTCCTATTGGAAACTAAGGGATATTAAGGCCTCCTTTTAATAGAGAACCGAAACAAAGCATTAGCACATAGTGAATACATGAACTCCTCAAACTATGGTCATCACCGGGAGTGGTCCCGATTATTTTCACTTCGGGGTTGCCGGATCATAACACATAGTAGGTGACTATAGACTTGCAAGATGGGATCAAGAACTCACATATATTCATGAAAACATAATAGGTTCAGATCTGAAATCATGGCACTCGGGCCCTAGTGAGAAGCATTATGCATAGCAAAGACATAGCAACATCAATCTCAGAACATAGTGGATACTAGGGATCAAACCCTAACAAAACTAACTCGATTACATGATAAATCTCATCCAACCCATCACCGTCCAGCAAGTCTACGATGGAATTACTCACGCACGGCGGTGAGCATCATGAAATTGGTGATGGAGGATGGTTGATGATGACGACGGCGACGAATCCCCCTCTCTGGAGCCCTGAACGGACTCCAGATCAGCCCTCCCGAGAGGTTTTAGGGCTTGGCGGCGGCTCCGTATCGTAAAATGCGATGATTTCTTCTCTCTGATTTTTTTCTCTCCGAAAGCAAATATGTAGAGTTGGAGTTGGCGTCGGAGGGCATCCAGGGGGGCCACGAGGTAGGGGGCGCGCCCTAGAGGGGGGCGCGTCCCCCACCCTCGTGGACAGGGTGTGGGCCCCCTGGTCTTCATCTTTGGCGAGGATTTTTTATTATTTTTCTAAGATGTTCCGTGGAGTTTCAGGTCATTCCGAGAATATTTGTTTTCTGCACATAAAACAACACCATGGCAATTCTGCTGAAAACAGCATCAGTACGGGTTAGTTCCATTCAAATCATACAAGTTAGAGTCCAAAACAAGGGCAAAAGTGTTTGGAAAAGTAGATACGACGGAGACGTATCAACTCCCCCAAGCTTAAACCCTTGCTTGTCCTCAAGCAATTCAGTTGACAAACTAAAAGAAAGAAAGAAAAACTTTTACAAACTATGTTTGCTCTTGTTGTTGTAACTATGTCAAGCCAGCATTCAAGTTTTCAGCATAGATCATAACTAACCATATTTGCAATAATTCTCAGGTCTCATAATTACTCATATCAATAACATGATCAACTAGCAAGCCATAATAATAAATCTTGGATGACAACACTTTCTCAAAACAATCATAATATGATATAACAAGATGGTATCTCGCTAGCCCTTTCTGATACCGCAAAACATAAATGCAGAGCACCTTTAAAGATCAAGGACTGACTAGACATTGTAATTCATGGTAAAAGAGATCCAATCATAGTCACACCCAACATAGATTAATAGTGATGAATGCAAATGACAGTTGTGCTCTCCAGCTAGTGCTTTTTAATAAGAGGGTGATGACTCAACATAAAAGTAAATGGATAGGCCCTTCGCAGAGGGAAGCAGGGATTTGTAGAGGTGCCAGAGCTCGGTTTTGAAATAGAGATAAATTGTATTTTGAGCAGTATACTTTCATTGTCAACATAACAACTAAGAGATGGCGATATCTTCCATGCTAAACACATTATAGGCGGCTCCCAAACAGAATGGTAAAGTTTATACTCCCCCTCCACCAACAAGCATCAATCCATGGCTTGCTCGAAACAACGAGTACCTCCAACATACATCAGGTCCCAGGGGGAGTTTTGTTTGCAATTAATTTTGATTTAGTTTGCATAAAGCATGGGACTGGGCATCCCGGTGACCAGCCATTTTCTCGTGAGTGAGGAGCGGAGTCCACTCCTCTTGAGAATAACCCGCCTAACATGGAAGATAAGGACAGCCTTGGTTGATACATGAGCTATTCGAGCATACAAAATAGAATGTTTATTTGAAGGTTTAGAGTTTGGCACATACAAATTTACTTGGAACGGCAGGTAGATACCGCATATAGGAAGGTATGGTGGACTCTTCTAGAATAACTTTGGGGTTTGAGGGATTGGATGCACAAGCAGTATTCCCGCTTAGTACAAGTGAAGGCTAGCAAAAGACTGGGAAGCGACCAACTAGAGAGCGACAACAGCCATGTACATGCATTAAAATTAATAAACATTGGATGCAAGCATGAGTAGGATATAATCTACCATGAACATAAATATCGTAAAGGCTATGTTGATTTTGTTTCAACTACATGCGTGAACATGCGCCAAGTCAAGTCACTTAAATCATTCAAAGGAGGATACCACCCCATCATACCACATCATAATCATCGCAATAGCATGTTGGCACACAAGGTAAATCATTATAACTCATAGCTAATCAAGCATGGCACAAGCAACTACGATCTCTAATTGTCATTGCAAACATGTTTATTCATAATAAGCTGAATCAAGAACGAGGGACTCATCATATTTACAAAAACAAAAGAGGTCGAGTTCATACCAGCTTTTCTCATCTCAATCAGTCCATCATATATCATCATAATTGCCTTTCACTTGCACGACCGAACGGTGTGAATAATAATAAGAGTGCACGTGCATTGGACTAAGTTGGAATCTGCGAGCATTCAATAAACAGGAGAAGACAAGGCAATATGGGCTCTTGGTTAAATCAACAATAATGCATATAAGAGCCACTTCAACAATTTAATTATGGTCTTGTCCCACTGACCCCCAAAGAAAAGAAAAGAAATAAAACTATTTACACGGGAAAGCTCCCAAGAAGCAAAAGAAGAACGGGAAATATTTTTGGGTTTTCTTTTTAATTATTACTACTACAGCAGAAAAATAAACTACTACTAATTTTTTTGGTTTTTCTTAAGGTTTAACAGACACACAAGAAGAAAGGAGGAAAAAGAAAATAAACTAGCATGGATATTACAGTGAAAAAGTATGAGCACCGACATCTAGCAACGAGTGTGTGTGAACATAAATATAATGTCGGTGACAAATACGTACTCCCCCAAGCTTAGGCTTTCGGCCTAAGTGGGTCTATGGCCACGACTGGCCTGGCTGATATCCATAATAATAGTTGTTGGGGTCGTACTGTGATGAGGAATAGTTGGGATCATACTGATGTGTAGCGGTTATCGCCTGCTGAGCTACAGCGTGGAGTCGAGCTGCCTCCGCTCTCCTCTCGTACTCTTCTGCCTCCTCTCTGGTAATAACATATCTTCTTTTTGTCTGTGAATCAAAGAAGGCAGGAGCAGGGAGAGTAATATGGAAAACACGTCGTTTATCAAAAATTAAACGATATAAGAGAGGTGATTCAGGCCTCTCGACAAACTGGTGCGAAGCCATAGAGTCATAATCTAAATATGCAGGAGGCAACTCCGTATCACCCTCACGAATGTCTATTTCAAGAAAATGAGCTAAGCGGGTTGCATAAATTCCTCCAAAGAAATCTCCATTATGTCTATTATGATGCAACCTACGAGCGACAATGGCTCCCATATGATAAGATTGGTCTCCTAACACAGCACTCCTAAGAATGCTAAGATCAGGGACACACATGTGACATGCTTCATCCTTAGCATTTATGCATCTACCAATGAAGAGAGCAAAATAATGTATAGCAGGAAAGTGAATGCGCCCTATGGTAGCCTGCGTTATATCTCTAGATTCCCCCATAGTTATACTAGCAAGAAAGTTTCTAAATTCAGATTTAGGGGGATCCCTAACACTACCCCATGATGGAAGTTTGCAAGCAGAAGTGAAATCCTCTAAGTCCATGGTATAAGATTTGTCATAGAGATCAAACATGACTGAAGGAGAATTACGCGAAGATGAATACTCAAACCTCCTCACAAATGAACTTGTCAGATCATGATACTAGGGGCATTTGTTAGCCTCAAAATCCTCAAGACCGGCATTGCGCAAATATGCTTTGAATTCTTCTTTAATTCCCGCATGGTCCATAAAATTTCCTGATGGCCATTCGCAAGGCCGTACTGGAGCGTCTCTTGGTGGATCCTCGTCAGCATCGCGCATAGCAATCCTGGGTCCTTGCTTCTTAGAAGAACCACCTTGGAACATCTTCCTAAGCATATTGTTTTTCTCTGAAAAAGTCTGAAATTTTTAGCAACTTCAAAATAAAAGTAAACCAAACTCAATAATATTGATAGCAACTACTCCTACAAGTGCCTAGGGCCTATATCATGCATCAAGACAACCTTTGACCATATA